>NW_003852809.1:3772-10060 GCF_000181295.1 Otolemur garnettii
AAAAGGAGCAAACATTGCAACAAAAATATGTCCCTCAGTGACAGAGAAGACTCCTACTTAAGAAATTCTTTTACATGCACTAATGTGACTCAGATATAAAAATATAGCCATGGTATCAATCATAGCTAAAATATTTAATATTTTTGATAGGTTAAAGTGCCACATGCATGTTAAGTGTTTTACATACATTGTACCTTATAAATTATTTTTTCCATTCGAGACTAGTAAATGAGGCATCTAGAAACTCGGTAACTTTTTGAAGGTCACACATTATAAATTTCAACACCAGTAATTCTATATCTCAGACTGCAGAGCTCATTTACTATATACCAGATTATGTTATCGGAATTATTACTACTCATGTTTACACATTGAAAGTGACCCTTGTGATATTGATACCATACAATCATTCTGAAGTTTTGAACGTGTAAGCCACTAAAGTATTTAGTGTAGAAAACAACTATATGTTCTAATATTATTTCTCCTCCATCCAAAGGCACTCATTCTTTATTGATTAATGCATTTTAAAATTGTCTTAAAATTAGTGCCCTATTATTTCCAATACAATTTTTTAATTTTTAACATGCATATTCTAATGGTGTTAAAATACATCTATAGAAACTAACTTTATATTAATAAAGATATTTTTACTTACAGACTTCCATTCCACACTAATTTATTGTTTTTATGGTTCTAACTAATAATATATGTCCAGTGTAAAATATGTTTTATAAAATTACCTATTCAATGATAAGAATTGTGGGTACAGCTTTAAAGAAATTAGCATCAGACGTTTACAATGTAATGCAATTACTTTGCTACACCATAGCACATTGTATTAAATAAGGCATTTATTAACTTCTTAAGTACAGTTCTCATAGAGCACAGTCTCTGATCACACAGCTGCAGGGATGAAAGACCAAAGAGTCACCTTCTCAAGACTGAATCTGGCCAAGGACACTAAGAGGCATCAAAGAAAACCTAAGGGTGGGAAAAGCTCCATTTCAGAGAGTGAACAGGAAATAACCCACGAGGAATTAAACCTTGAAAACACTACTCTGAATCTCCAGGGGGAAGACAAGCCGTGCTCCCACACATGTAAGCATTTAATAGATCTTCAGCATAGCTGTTCTGGGATGCACAGATGGGAGAAGAGGTGTGAGAAAGATGAGGGTTTGTTTTGTAATTTTGTTGTTGTTGTTGTTGTTTGTTTCTTTTTTGAGACAGAGTGTTCCTCTGTGCCCTGAGTAGAGTACCTGGCATCCTAGCTCACAGCAACCTCAAACTCTTGGGCTCAAGCAATCTCCTTGCCTCACCCTCCCAAGTAACTGGAACTACAGGGGTGTGCTACCATGGCCGGCTAGTTTTTCTGTTTTTAGTAGAGATGGCGTCTCACTTAGCTCAGAGTGGTCTTGACCTCCTGAGCTCAGGCAATCCACCTGCCTCAGCCTCCAGAGTGCTGGGAGTGTAGCGTGAGCCATCAAGTCTGGTCCAGTGAGGGGATAGTTTTCATTGTGAGGATCTGAGTTCAAAGTTGGACACAGTTTCTAATGTGAAACCTGAAGACTAGTTTTATTCATGGATTGTTAAATTTGTAGGCCTTGATTAACAAATCATGGAGTATTATACTTATGACAATGCAGCAATATATTTTAAGAGAAAGATTCCTATGGTAGATGTGGATTTAGAGACAAGAGCTTGTTCTTTTGATTCCCTGTATATGTAGGTTGCCTTATCTGTAAACTCTCTAAACAGCTGTCTCCATCTTCCTTTCTCAGTGTCTCTGTTTCTCTCCCTGCAGTCTCACTGTTACCTCCAGACTGTCACCAGCTCACTGCAGAGATCCTGGGAGTCGTTTGCATTGTCCTACTGGCCTCTGTGTTAAAAATTGTAGCTTTTAGTCCCTGTAAGTGTATTTTTGTAAGATTATAATTGAACTTTTCACTTAATGACTGAAAGTGCCTCTAACCATTTCATAGGATGTGAAATAGTATATTTAGATACTAATTATTTAAAACTTTATATTTCCTAGTTATTGTAACAGAGAAGCAGAACAATTCTCTCCTGAATGTCAGAACTCAGAAAGGTACTGATATTGGTCATGTTTTATTTTGTCTCAGTCTTTGGCTATGCACAACATATAATCAATATTTTTGGCAGAAAAAACATGAAATATGGGGCAATAAACATTCATAAGGAAAGATTATAGGAGGGCATTCCTTTTTCTTCAAAAGTGGGTAGAAATACTCACTGAAAGTCACTATACCTCCTTTTCCTGTTTTACTCAAATTATTAATGTTATCATATGATATTAATGATATCATATGATAATATGAAAGCAAAACATGGTTTTATTCAGTGATTTTTTTAGACATGTACTGGATGCATTTATGTTTAATATTTTGCTTTATGTGTCAGTATAATTATGGGATGAGAGGATGAACCGCAGGTGCATGTGTGTGAGTGGTTTTTCTTTTATATTTACCAGCCTATGAGGATGCAAAGACATGTACATATATTTTCTGTATTGAAAATATGTAAATTAATATTTATTTTAAAAATGCATATTGTTTCCAGAAAATAATTCATTGTTTTTCTTCAGGATATCCTTGTGGTCAATGTCCAGAGGAGTGGGTCACATATTCCAGCAATTGTTATAACACTGGTAAGGAACGCAAAACTTGGAATGAGAGTGTGATGGCCTGTGCTTCTACGAATTCTACTCTGCTTTACATAGATAGTGAAGAAGAAATGGTAAGATGTTAAATGTTTCAAACATTTTAGTAGAAGCTTATTTCAGTCAATATTATATTTATAGAATTCATCATATTCTTATAAATATATTCTATTAATTATTTACAGGTCTGTACATTATTCTGTTGTGTGACTTCACCAGGCATTGTTTATTTCTATTCATAAGCTAACATATATTTAAATATTACCAATTCTTGTTGCTCATGGAAAGCGATGCTTCTATAAATGCTTTTATTCTAAATTAAATTTTGTAATTTAATTGTACTACATATAAACACATACAGTGTTTATCATACAGTGAATGGACTCCTATCATACCCATCAGATAACAAAATAGAGGAGTTTCCAGCCCCAGTGATTCTGCTTGTGTGAAAGATCTTATCACTTCTCCTCCCACCTCCTAAAACCAGGGTCCTGAACTTTAGTGTTACAAACTTTACCAGTTTTTGAATTTTCATAAGTGACCAATATGCACTTTCATGTCTGTCTCCTTTTACCCTGTGTGATGATATTCGTGCACTTCACCCATGTTAATGCAGTGATCTGGAGTTTGTTATCTTTCACTACAGTACGATGCACATAGAACATTTCAAAATCCATTCTGTCTGGTGTCTCTCGATGGGGGATGTGAGTCTCCTGCCCAAAGGGACACAGCCTTCCTGGATGGAGTATTTATAGTCATGGGATTCGTTCATTGGTCCCCTCAGCCACACGTACCTGGTGTCTCTTGGCTTCTTATTGTTAGCAGATCACCTGTTAGATCCCCCTTGCTGGTGGTGCTGGTAGGACTCCCACTCAATACAGAGGAGAAATGAGCTTACCTGAGGCAACTTTCATTGCTAGTTGAGTCCTGGGAAACAGCAGGCCAGGGTCATGTTCTTCTGTTGGATAGGAGACATAGGATGCCCAGACACTGTGTTGATCCTTTATCCTGCAGTCACAAACCATTCCACCTTCTCCTTACTCCTTTCAGAGTCTCCTTTGCTTGAGTCTTTCATAAATTTCAGAGTCTATAGTTGTATTTAGTAGAGGGTAGTACCTGTTTCGGGGACACTGGTATAACACCTATACCAAGACAGACAACAGTGGGGGTTTAGCTAGTTAGAGAATGGTGTGCTGTGCACAAACCAGTATTTTTGGCTTCCACGTTTCTTATGTCCTTAATGGAAACCCTTTCAATTCTCCTCAAGACCCCAAACTCTGAGAAAGATAGTAGAAATATGCAATGAGTTACTATCAGCATCGGGAGAAATGTACACACAGTGTTTGGAAATTTATTTAAATTCATGCTATATTTGTTTTACCAACTGGGGTTTCTATTAAATTACATGAGTCATAATTTTCAAATTAATATAAAAAGAAGAATGAAATGACTGAGTATAAATGTTTAAGAGTTCATTTTAAGCCAGAATTACACACGTTTGTGAAAGTTTTTTGTTTATTTTAAGCAACTTTAATATTGCTTAAGATGTTAATTTTGTTTGACAATTGCTGATCTAATGAAAGAACGCAGAACTTGCACTTTTAAAAATTTGGAATATCTTCAATAATTATTTAAATATAAAATATTTGTGTTCTTATAGACATTTCTGAGCATCCTGTCAAAGCACTCCTGGATTGGAATCTTTCGTCAGAGCAGTGGTCATCCATGGGTGTCGATAAATGACTCAACTTTCAAACTTAAGTAAGTTCTTTTCAATGGCTCTATACAGTAGGAAAACTATAGAAAGGAGAATAACAGCAGACTAATATAAGTAAGTTTAAGCTGAATTATCAGCATGAAAAACATGTTGAAAGTTAGTGAAATGTTGACATAAATATTAAAGAATGGGCCACAGTGGTCTCCCCTTATTGATGGCTTCACTTTTTGTAGTTTGAGGTAAATGTATTCAACTATGATTTGAAATGAAAATCCGAGAAAAAAGCAATTTATTGAGCTAAGCAGCAGTATGAAATTGTACATCGTTCCACTCTGTCTTGCCTGGACCTGAACCCTCTGTTTGACCAGCGGATCTATACACTCTAGAGATGACCCAACTATCTGTCACTCAGTAGCCCTCCAGTGAGCAGATCAATTGTTGTAGTATTGCAGAGCTTGTATTCAGGCACCTCCTATTTTACTTTAATAATCACCCAAAGGCAAAGAGTAGTGTCACTGGCATGTTGTCATACTTACTCTTTTGTACTAATAGTTACTGTTTTAAAACCCCTTTTATACCTAATTTCTAAATAAAACATTATCACAGGTGTGGATACGTATATAATAAACATAGTATATAGTACAGTTCGGTAAAATACATGGCTTCAGGCATCTACTGGTGGCCTTGAAGCACATCCCCTATAGATATGGGGGACTACTGTGTTCAGTTTTCATAACAGCAACTCTTACTAACGTTGCATTGAAATGTCATTAATTGTATTCATAAAATTATATTCTTTAATTACGTGGCAAATGCTCTTGTTTCATGGATTGTCCCCATAAAATAGACAGAAATATGTATTTTTCTTCATTGCAGAATAGTACAAATACAAGGTGATAAGCGTAACTGTGCTGTGCTAACCTCACGTAGCCTTCAGTCAGATGAATGTGGATCTTCAAAACGTTATATCTGTAAGCACAAGCTTTGAAGTAAAACACCTGAGTTTGTATTTGGCTATGAAGTTTTATATTTTGTGAAATGGAAATATTTTTATTGAATAAGTTGAAATGAATTGTTATTTCTTAATAAAAAAGATTAAAAAATATGTACAGTATAACACACACCACAAAGAACAGGGTATCATTTCATGTCTGCCTTTTTTTGCTGAACATTGCATTTGGGGCCCGTCACCTTTTTAAAGTTGCATGTTAAGTACATTT
Organism: Otolemur garnettii; assembly: GCF_000181295.1. Taxonomy (NCBI): domain Eukaryota; kingdom Metazoa; phylum Chordata; class Mammalia; order Primates; family Galagidae; genus Otolemur; species Otolemur garnettii. The sequence goes on from NW_003852809.1 coordinate 9,387, forward strand.
GTTTATATGAAATATCAAGACTGGCAAACCCACAGAGAAAGTGGAATAGAGGTTGCCAAAAGCTAAGGGGAGATTGAGTAAGATGTGACCACAAATGGCTACATCTTGTTCATTTGGAGGTGCCCAAAATTTTGTAACTGTTGGAAGTGATTTTTGTTGTAAATCTGCAAATATACTAAAAGTTCACTTATTTGTAAACTTAAATGGATGAAATGTGTACAATTTATGTAACATCTCAATAAAAAATATTTGAAAATAACTCTCCTGGAATGATGTTTGGGACTGTCATATTTAAATATTCTACCTCTTTACAAAGTTGAGGTTACCAAGCAGTGTTGTGCTATGTCTGGAAATCTATTAGATTTTCTTTAATTTCTCTCTGTCATATTATGTATTTTTGGTATTGAAGTCATATAGAAATATAGCTATTTCCCATTTATGCTTTTGTAAATCACATCCATATTTTAAAATTTTCTTTAATTATTTTGTTGCTGTAAACAGAAATATAATTGAGGTTTGCATGCTGATCTTATGTGCAGTTAGTTCAGTGATTTTGTGTATTATATTCTAGAATTCAAGTATAGAGTTTTCTGGATTTTTGATGTAAACTATTATTTTATCTATAATAATCATGCTTTTTTTCCCCAGGTGCCATAAATTTTTCAAAGTCACAG
>NW_003852809.1:11689-19561 GCF_000181295.1 Otolemur garnettii
AATCATTATTAAACTGCATTTCTAATAATTATTTTTGCCTTCATAATGACACTACATTAACCACTGCAGTTTTCTACTTCACTTTGTTGCACAGTGTATATACATTTTTTCTTTTAGTTTTTAAAATTAAAATAATTCAAATTATGAAGGAGGTACAAAGTTCTTGTTACCTGGATACCTTGTATGATGCTTGAGTCAGGGCTTTTGGTGTGACTGTAACAAGAGTAATATCCATTGTACTCTATAGGCATGTGCTTATTCTTCAGTCTTTCACTTGTCCCCTTCCCTCATTTCCTATGACTAATGAGAACACACAGTGTTTGGTTTTCCATTTCTGAGATACTTCACTTAGAATAATAGTCTCCAGTCCATCTAAGCGGGTGCAAAAGACATTTCATTCCTTTTTATGACTGAATAGTAATCCATGGTATATATTCAATATGCCATATTTTCTTTATGCATGAATGAATTGATGGGCACTAAGGTTGGTTCCACACCTTTGCAATTGTGAATTGTGCTGCAATAAACATTTGAGTGTATATGCCTTTGTATAAAATGACTTCTCTTTACCTTTATTTATTTGAGGAATCTCCATACTAATTTCTATAGAGTTTATATTTATTTGCAGTCCCACCAACTATGCATAAGCATCCTGTTTTCTGCATGCATGCCAGTATCTATCACTAATCTTGTTTAAGATCTATCTGTTCCCCCTGAGATGTGAGGCCTCCTTTTGTCCAGTGTATCCACCCTGTCTATGCTGCCTGTTAAGTCCCTTAGTAGCCATTTGGGTGACCAGATGGAGTGTCATGGTAAGCAGTGGTGTGTTCAATTGACCCTTATTTTACTTAATAATAGTGCCAAACAGTAAGAGTAGTGATACTCACATATTGTTATAACTATTCTTTTATAATATTGGTTATTATTGGTAATCTCTTATTATACCTAATGTATCAATTGAACTTTAGCATAGGTATGAATTTAGAGAAACATCAGTTTACATAGAACTTGGTACTATTCATGGTTTCAAGTATTCATGTGAATGTATTAGAGTTTTTTCTGTAAAGCTGGAAATGTTCTACATGTCTGTTCAGATGTAGCTAGTGTGAATGATAAACTGATTTTAAATATTATATATTTTTATTAGTTAATATTAAGAGTGAATTTCAAGTGTCCACTGACTAACCTCAGCTAGGAGTATTACCTTGAGCACACATTTTATATTCATATAAAGATGAGATTATAGTGTACTCTTGGAAAATATCCATGTAACTTACTATATGAGCACTCTGTGTTAGTAAAGAGTGTATATGTGTGTATATATACATGCATTGTATAATTGCCTCTTTTAAATCTTCCTATAGGCTTACTGCTGTAACTGTGTGGTAGGCAGTGAGAGAGAAATGTTTAAATCCCCATATTTGATGATTTACTTGTTACTTCTTTCAAGTCTACGTTGAGCTTGTATTACAGGCACATACAAATTATTAGAAATAATTACTAGTAGTTTGGGAAGTAAGTCCATTATCATGGAAAAGAGTCTTCATTTCCAATAATGTTTCTCCCTTAAAATACAATAGCATATTAAGTATAAATAGCATATTAAGTATAGAAGTCTTCTACCAGTTTCTGTGGTGTAGTATATGTTTTGCATCTTGTTATTCAATTTTTTTTTTTGATTCTTTCATCAGAGGAAATTCTTATTAAGAGAGTGAATTGTTATTTTGAATATAAACTTTCTTTGTGTTTAAATAAAAATTAGTCTATTTATATTCAGTACATTGTCAATATTTAAGTATAATTGTTTGTGTACATTTATTTTGTATATGAATACCTAATTTGATATAATTAATTATACTTCTCATTTAATTTTAATTGGATATTACCAATTTTAAATTCTATTTTTTTACTTTTGTTATCTTTTCACAATAAATATTTTTATTGTTTACTGTCATCTATATGGATATGTTGATTTAATATCCTTAGAACAGTCTTTCATTTACTGCTCTGTATTTTATAGTATACCCGATTCATTCATTAAACTCTAACAAGGTAGAACTTTCAGGCCTTTTGAAACAAGAAGATCTAACTACACTTGCTAGTGATTGAGTATTTGTGTCTCCACCAGAATTCATGTGGAAACTTAATCCCTATGGTGGTGATAAAAAAAAGGCAAGGGATATGTAGGCAATGAATAAGTTATGAATGGATTAGTGCCTTAAAAAACGCCCAAAGGGAACTTGGCATTCACCCCATTTGACTTCTGCCTTCCACCAGTGAGGACCCAGCAATAAGGTAGTAGCCCACACCATGTATCAAATTTCAGAACCCTGATGTGGGTCTGCCCTACTCCCAGAACTGAGAGAGTCACTTCTATTGTTCAAAAATTGTCCAGTGTGTGATGGCTCAGTGCCTGTGGCTCAAGCGACTAAGGTGCCAGCCACATACACCTGAGCTCGTGGGTTCAAATCCAGCCCAGGCCCACCAAACAACAATGATGGCTGCAACCAAAAAAAATAGCCCAGAGTTGTGGCAGGTGCCTGTGGTTCCAGCTACTTGGGAGGCGGAAGCAGGAGACTCACTTGAGCCCAGGATTTGAAGTTGCTGTGACCTGTGATGCCACGGCACTCCACCCAGGGTGATAGCTTGAGGGTCTGTCTCAAAAATAAATAAATAAATAAATAAATAAAAATAAATAAGAATAAAAATTGTCCAGTGTGTGGTGCATTGTGAGAGCAGCAGAAAGTGACTAAGATTATGGAGTAAGCTGTATTTACTTTCTGAATTCTAATACAAATACACATTTTAAAGTTTCCAACTTTGTGATTAGTATTTTATCCATTCAACATCCATTTCAAATACCTACATAATTCCTTTTCTTCAATTCATCTTTCTGCAGATCCAATTTTTTATTGGAAAGAAGTGCATTGTCTTTAAAAGATACTTGAATTTTACTTTTTTTAGTTAGAGTAATAACTAATTTTATACATTAGAAAGAATTATTGAAATTGAATAATTCTAATATTTTGAAATTTTATCATTTTGCCATCATATTAAAAGAATCATTTCACTTAATATTGACTTCCAATTTAGTTTCAATTGACTTCCAATTTAGTTCCAATAGCCCTTAGAACACTACTTTCTATAGTTATTAGAAATAGTCATAGTAATACATATTTAGGTTTTATACATATGTATGTGCATATGTATTTATATCAGATAGAGTAAATTTTAGCTACTTCTAATATTTTGTGTAATTTATCTTTATATTTTTATTATGCCTTTGTATAAGCCAAGACTATCTACTAAAATTAAAGGTTAGAACAGTAAAACACCATATTAATACATGTAAGAAAGTACACAACATACAGTCAGTTACTTGTATATCACAATGGCATAGAAGAGAATATAATATATAATTATATATATTATAATGGAGTTGAAAACTTCCTATCTCATTACAACCTAGTAATTATAGCAGAATGCAATATCCAGGTATCTGTGGTGATGTTGCTATATACAAATCTACCATGCAGACAGTCACATGAAAGTAACATACACTTATGTACATATACACTATGGGATTATGATAAAAACAACTATGTTGCTTCCAGCTGATATATGTGTTTATGATATTATATTTATTATCATTATTTAATAGGGTACTCTATCTATTTATAAAAAACAAAAGTAAACTGTCAAATAACAACAGGGAGATATTTCAGGGGATGTCCCAGAAGAAGGCATTGTTATCATGGGAGATGGCAGTTCCATATATGGTGTTGGCCCTGAGGACTTTCCATGGGACTACATATAGAGGTGGAAGGCACTGAGACCCATTATTCTGACTCTGTGTAACCTAGGCTAAGATGTTTTTCTTTGTCTCAGTTTTTAACAAAAAAATTTTAAAAATAGAAAAAGGTTTATAGAGCAAGGATATAAAGAATGTGTATTTGTACAGTTGTACAATGTTTGTGTTTTAAGCTAATTTTTATTACAAAGCATCAAAAAGTTTAAACAGTTAAAAAGCTTTTGAAATTAAAAATTCTGTTAAACTAAGATTAACTTATTACTGCAGAATGAACAATCTTTTTATAAATTTATTGTAGTTTATGCTTACAGTGTTTATAAAGACTGTAACAGTACACTATAATCTACTACGCCTTCACATCACTCACTATTTCCTCACTGACTCATCCAGTGAGACTTTTGTTCATGCAAGCTCCATTCTTTATACATTTTTTAATCTTTTATGCCATATTTTTGCTGGCCTTTTTATGTTTAAATATGTGTAACACACAAATATGTGTATTAATTAAACATTGTGTCATAATTGGTTACATTATTCAGAATAGTGGTATGTATCCCTGCCCCAAAGTGAGGCATGAATATATAATGTTATGTAATTGAAAATATCAAATGGCTGTTGGCAAAAATAATAGACATCAGTACCTCAAATTTAAAAGGAAGACATTAGTATGTGTTCTATTATTTGTAGTTTTAATGAGGATATTGTTTTAGTTTTATAATGTGACCGATAGAAAGAATTATTAATTTAGTTATTGAAATGTAAAAAAATATATAAATAAACTTATACCTAGTGATAATACATAAAATATGGAAATAAGAAAATATGTATCATATTATTAATCTACTTCATGAGAAGATATTAAAATATAATTAACAGGGGCAGAGCATGATGTTGGATGGGAAAGACGTTTAGCTCAGCTCTCCTGGAGCAACAGGTGACAGTGAGTGGGCTAGATCATTCCTGGTGTGGATATTTGGTGTGGGGTGGCATTTCGGGATGTGTAGCAAGGTGGCGGATTAGCGGACTTGGAGTATAATCTGGAGATGTGGAGATGGCCAACACTTGTGTTGTAGCAGTAACTAGCCCTGTTATGGAGGATTACAATTCCCAGTTCATTGGGAAACTAGGTGTTGTGTGGAAAGACTGGTGAAATGTAGACTCCTGAGCAGAACTGGTGGCCAGAGTGAGGTGCCACGTGGAGCGGCACCACCTCAATTAGGTGTCAGGAGAGACTTTCATATGTGAAAGATCCTGGATAGGAAACTGCTATATTTTGAAATTTGGGAGATGGCGGTCACTGCAGGTTTCTTTTCACAGGGGCCAGTCATAGCAATTTGAGTTTCACCTGCAAGCAGTCGTCCTACACTCTGAACAGGCCCAGGATATCCTGCACTTCACGGGAACTGTTTCAGGGAGACTTCCTGAAACCTGACTGTGAAGATTTTTTGAGTTCTGTGGAATCAGCAGTTTGGCAGGGTCTAAGTGCCAAGAGGGTAACCAGGCAACCACCAAGAACCATCTAAGCTAGGAAACACATAAGCCTGGGAACCACTCATGGTGCCACCTGGTGTCCATAAAGTATATTGCAACATAAATACATTCCTACTAAAGTTGATCCAATGGCATATATATAATTTTGTTGTTGTTGTTGCCTTTTTTCCTTGCTCATTTTTTTTTTTTTGCTTTTTTTGAGTTTTTATCCTTTTATCTTTCTTGTAGGAGTTCTTGTTAATTTTTTTAAAATTATTATTATTATTTGATATATATATTTTTTTTCTCTTCTTCCCTTCCTCTTATGGTTACAGAGAGTGCTTACATTTGAGTTTTTTTATTTGTTTGTTTTTGTTTGTTTTTTTGTGTGTCTGTTCATATTTTTTGTTTGTTTGCTTATTCATTTTGTTTCAATGTGTCTTGTGTTTTGCTAAATCCTGGCGTTGGCTATGCTCCGTAACTCTAATTTTTACATATTCAACAAAAGCAAGGGAGAGTGGGGGATGAATGCTGACTGGGCCCAGCTTTCAACAGAAGCTCCCATCATAAGGAGAGATAATGGCCAGAAAGAATCCAAGAAAGCTAAAGGGCAGGAGCCAAGCTGAGAAAAGAGATAATTGCATGTCTTCTCCTCTGAGGCAAGCTGCGACTCCAAGGAAATAAATTTCAGGTTCATAACCCATCCAAACAGGACACATGTCTGTCCCCTTCCCCCAACAGAGTTGCTTGCTTGCTGTGGGATGTCTACTAGCAAGCAGTGAATTGGGGTCCTCTTCTCTCCCCCCCACCCTAGGAGTGAGCTGCAGGAGGCTGGGACTTCTTCTCCAGAGAGTCCCTACCATGAGCCTGGGCATTCTCTTTTCTGGCTTGGAGGTTGAAGAAATATTTTCCCTGCCACTTTGAACTCCCAGTCCACCCTTCCCCCCTTGCCTGATGATCTAAAAGCCCAACCCCTGCAGATATCAGAATGTCCATCGTTTTTTGTTAGGACTGGTCATTGCATGGATTAAGGCAATGCAACTATGTTGTAACAGTGAATCCAGTAGCAGTGCAGAAGGCACAGGGGGGAAGGTGTCTGGCATGGCTCTGAGAAAGTGCAATTCAGCAGCGGGTGGAGGCATGGGTCTCTGTGCAATGGGTGGAGGCTTGGGAACTGCTGAGGCCTGGGACCCAGAGTAGAGACACCTCCCACACAGCATTAGCATTAATACAATGATCCTGCCAGGGTCAAATTTCAGAGAAAACCTCCCCAAGTCTATGGACTGCCAGAGGGAGCTAGACCTCACATTGCAGGGATACCAGAGGGGCAGAGCAGCTAGGGGAGAGGCACAGTCTCTGAGGGAGAAAAATATTTGCTGCTTTGTTAACCTCTGGTTTGGAATGAGCTCAGATGGAACAATCACCAGTTTCCATTGAACCCCTGAGGTAGTCAGGCTTCAGGTCCCCCAGCTGGCTAGTGGCAGAGTGTGGTGGCCTGGCTGACAAGGCATTGACTTCCCTCTGACTCTGGCAGGCCCAAGTCCCTGGCACATTTGTTCCTTGGAGGGAACTGGGCCACAGCCTTGTGGGGCTACCAGTGCCTACATGTGATGGAGGTGTAAGATAGGGAAGGAAGCATCAGCCCCCCTGGACTATTTTGCTGGGCAGGCCTTTCTGACACTATGGAGCACTGGACTGAGTTACATGTTAGCTGCCAGTGGATCCCCACTGTCTAGTTGCTGGGGACCTTCTGAACTTTCTCACTTCATCTGCAATTGTGTTGACCAGGACAATTGTTTTGGAACTCTTGACCTGGGCTGATCACCTGGGGACCCACCAAGGTTGTACCCTGATTGTACTGTTGTGGGAATGTGAGATTCTCCTCTTCCAGTTGTTGCCTGTGGGGTACAAGGTACCTTAGCTGTTTATATAATCCACAGCTGAGATTTCAACCCATAGCCACTGGTTCACTAGGATAGGACAGAGACTAGCTAAATACAGGACAAAGCCACTAGCCCCATCACACCAAGCAGATCCCCAGAGTTTCAGGCTGTAGTACTGTGTAGGACCTTTGTAAAGCTCTAGGGGAAAAGCCACAATCACCAGTTCTAGTTCTTTGGTAAAGGTCTGGTTCATTACAACCCCAGGAACCCTCAATTCAATTTCACCTTACCAGCTTCTCTAGTCAAACGGTGAAAATAATGATGAGGTGGAATCACTGGAAAAACTCTGACAACATGAATAACCAGAGTAGATCAACTCCCCCAAGAAATGACAAAGGAGACAAAACAGAAGTTCCCATTCATAAAGAAATGGCTGAGATGTCAGAAATCAAATTCAGAATTTGGATTGTAAATAAGATTAATAGAATGGAGGTAAAATTGGAATTATATTTTCAAGGAGTAATTCAAAAGTTTTCTCAAGAATTCAATGAATTCAAAGGCAAAATTACCAAAGATTTTGACACAGTGAGGCAAGAACTTGCAGCCCTCAAAGATCTGAGAAATAAAGTAGACTCCCTCAGTAACTCAATGGACCAGGCAGAAGAAAGGATCTCTGATATTGGAGACAAAGCTTTTCAATGATCCCAC
>NW_003852809.1:20023-21958 GCF_000181295.1 Otolemur garnettii
AGATATCTCTGCTGAAACTTTTCAAGCCAGAAGAGGATGGTCATCAACCTTCAATCTCCTAAAACAAAACAACTTTCAGCCGAGGATCCTGTATCCAGCTAAATTGAATTTCATTTATGACGGAGAAGTCAAATACTTTAATGACATACACACATTGAAGAAATTTGCCATAACTAAACTAGCTATTCAGGATATTCTCAGACCCATCCTCCGTAATGATCACCACAATGCTCTAGCACCAAAGTAAACTCACTCTGAAATTATTGATCAAAAACCAACTTCCATAGTGGTGAAAGGATTTAAAATGTCCTCTGGACTTTAAAAAAACTTGACACCCAAAATACCACCAGGCTTATCAATATTCTCAATTAACACGAATGGCTTAAATTGTCTGCTAAAGAGGCATAGGTTGGCTGACTGGATAGAAAAACTCAGGCCAGATATCTGTTGTATACAGGAATCTCATCTTACCTTAAAGGATAAATATAGACTCACGGTGAAGGGATGGACATCTGTAATGCAGGCAAACAGAAATCAGAAAAAAGCAGGGGTTGCAATTTTATTTGCAGATACATTAGGCTTTAAACCAACAAAAGTAAAGAAACACAAGGATGGTCACTTCATATTTGTTGAGGGAAACACTCAACATGATGAGATCTCAATTATTAACATTGATGCACCCAACCAGAATGCCCCTCAATTCATAAGGGAGACCCTAATATACATGAAGAATTTGATATCTTTCAGCACCAATAGTTGAAGATTTTAACACTCCTTTGGCAGTTTTCAATATTGAATACTAGAGCATTGTGGTGATCATTACGGAGGATGGGTCTGAGAATATCCTGAATAGCTAGTTTAGTTATGGCAAAAATTAAGAGGAAAAAAAAGAACTTTGCCAAAGAATCAAGATGAAAAGTTTGGGAACTGAAGTTTGGAAATTGACATCACTTACAATAAAGTTGAGAATGCTGCAATTCCTTGGAATACTTACTATTAAATACATTCAATTAAATTCCGACTCATAATGTGTTTATGATTTTAGAATGTTTTCCATCATAATATGATTATATTAATAAGAATACAAGGAAGAGAAGTATGCAATGCCAAGTTTTAACAACCTTATCTAAATGTATTTTTTTCCCTTGTCTAAGTGTAGAGCTTAAACATTTAAGATCCTGCTAAGAAGGCCTAACATTTTAATGTTTGTGATTGAGAGGGAAACAGTTAACTGCACAGGTAGTCAAGCTTCTGTTCTCTACTACCTTAGCAAACAGGAAAATAATTTCTGGAGGCACTGGAAAATGGACAAACTAAATGACACCAGGTGACCAATGTCGCCTATATGTTGGAGGTGTGTGATGAGACAAAGTGATTTCAGAATAGCCCAGGGGTAAGAATTTCCTGTTCAAACTTTCAGTGACACATTGATTAGAAATCCTCCTTCTTGACCTTGCCGCACTCTGAGGCTTCACAGGGCACTCTGTGAAGATCACAGATACTTCTTCTTTCTTATCAAAGTAAACAAGTCTCTCCAACTGAAGTATGCAGGGCGTTCTGGTTACGGAAGGTAGGTGTTGATGGCTTTTGTCTTTAGCAACCTTTCTCACTTAGTGGGGAATTATAAATACTACATATGCTTCAGTTGAGATAGAATTAATATAGAATGATACCAGAGTAGAACATTGATGTTTTTACTTAAATAATTAAGGGTACCAAAAGAGGCTAACGTATAAAATATGCCAGAGGATTTTGTAAAATATTCAAATTATTGCCTAAAGACCTCACACACATGATGTTAGCATTGCTAATCAATATTACTTACAGTGATATCCATAACAATTAGAACAATTAATTTTGGATTTTTTTAATCACAATGGGTACAATCAAGTTTTCTATTTAGCCCTGCCTTTAAAAGCAAATGTTTAAAATAAA
>NW_003852809.1:23509-28093 GCF_000181295.1 Otolemur garnettii
GTCTGGCCCAGTGAGGGGATACTTTTCATTTGTGAGAGTTAGAGCTCAAAGTTTGGACATAATTTCTAATATGAAACCTGAAGACTAATTTTATTCATGCATTGTTAAATTTGTAGGCCTTGATTAACAAATCATGGAGTACTATACTTATGACAATGCAACAATATTAACAATATTTTTAAAGAGAAAGAGTCCTATGGTAGACGTGGGTTTAGCGACAAGAGCTTGTTCTTTTGATTCCCTGTCCATGTAGGTTGCCTTTCTGTAAACCCTCTAAACAGCTGTCTCCATCTTCCTTTCTCAGTGTCTCTGTTTCTCTCCCTGCAGACTTACTGTTCCCTCCAGTCAGGCACCAGCTCACTGCAGAGATCCTGGGAGTCGTTTGCATTGTCCTACTGGCGTCTGTGTTAAAAATTGTAGCTTTTAGTCTCTGTAAGTATATTTTTGTAAGATTATAACTGAATTTTTCACTTTAATGACTGAAATTGTCTCTAACCACTTTATAGGATGTGAAATGTTATATTTAGATATTAATTATTTGATATGGATTGCTTTATTTTTTCTAGTTATAGTAACGGAGAGGCTGAGCAATTCTCTCTCGAATATCAGAACGCACAAAGGTACTGATTACTCATGTTTTATTTTGTCTCAATCTTTGGTTATGCACAATTTGCAATCAATATTTTTGGCAGAAAAAATTAAAATATCAGGCAAGAAACACTCATAAATATAAGAGATTATAAGAGAGCATTCCCTTTTCTTCAAAAGTAAGTAAAAATACTCATTGAAAGTCATTTTCCTTTTCTTGTTTTACTCAAATTATTAATGTTATAACAGTTAAATAATTTTGCTTTTTTAGAATAAAATGGTTTTGTTCAGTGATTTTTTAGACATGTACCAGGTGCATTAAATGTTTGATGTTTTGTTTTATGTGGCAGTATAATTATGGGATGAGAGGATGAGCCTCAGGTGCATGTGTGTGTGTGTTTTTTCTTTCTTTTTCTTTTTCTTTTCTTTTTTATTTTTTTGTAGTTTGTCATGCAACTTTATTGGATTTTAGTTTTTTGTTTTTTGTTTTGCCTTATGTGGTCAAATTTATCAATCTTTTCCTTTATGATTTTTGGAGTTTTTGTTGTTTAGAAAGTAAAAAAAATTGGAAAGGCCAATTTTTTTAATTACCTATATTCTCTTCTATGTTTATAGTTTTCTTTTTTCCTAGATACTGCATCCAAAATCTACTTAAATGGCCTATTTACCAGCCTACGAGGATGCAAAGACATGTACATATATTGTATACATTGAAAATATGTAAATTTATATTTATTTTAAAAATTCATTTTGTTTCCAGATAGTAATTCAGGTTTCTCTTCAGTATATCCTTGTAGTCATTGTCCAGAGGAGTGGTTCACATATACCAACAATCGTTATTACGTTGGTAAGGAACACAAAACTTGGAATGAGAGTGTGATGGCCTGTGCTTCTAAGAACTCCACTCTGCTTTACATAGATAGTGAAGAAGAAATGGTAAGATGTTAAATATTCAAATGCTTTAGTAGCAGCTTATTAGTCAATATTATATTTATAGACATCATCATATTCTTGTAAATATTTTACACTAATTATTTCAGGTCTCTACATTATTCTGTTGTTTGACTTTGCAAGAGTTTATTTCTATCCATAAACTGTTAAAGCTTATTTAGTGATTACGAATTGTGGCTATTCATGAAAACCATGCTCTTATAAATGCTTTTATTCTAAATTAAATTTTGCTATTTAATTGTACTGTGTATAAAATATCATGACTGGGCAGCTTTCTCACGAAGTGAGCGGACTCCTGTAATACACGTCCCATCACAAAACGGGTGTTTCCAGCCCCAGCAGCCCTGCCCATGCTCATACCCTCATTTGTCCTCCTTTCCACATTATGTATATTTTAAAATTCATTCTATTTGGTGTCTCCAGAAGGTGGGGATAAGGGTCATGTCCTCAAAGACACAGAGTCTTCCTCTATGAAGCATCTGTGGTCATGGAATTCCTCTGCTGGACCCTTTCAGCCTCATCTACACGGGTGTTTCCTGGTGATACAGCAGAGGCTCTTCCTGGGCTGCTCATAGGTGGCAGGCCTCCTGACAGATCACCTTTGCTGGTGGTGCCAGCCTTGCTGGTGTTGCTGCAGGATTCCCTCTCATTATGGAGGGGGAGGAACTTACCTGAAGCACCTCATTCGGTGCTGAGAACCAGCAGGCATAGATCAGTTTCTTTGTTCATTTGGGGCAGTAAGATGCCCCTCGCACCTCCGCATTGATCCCTGATCCTGGGTCATGATCCGTTCCCCCTTCTCTTTCCTCCTTTCAGTGTCTCCCTTGCTTGTGTCTTTCATAAATTCTGGTGGTATTTTAGAAGGGAGAAACACATGTTTTGGTCACTGCTATTTCACAAATACTGAAACAAAAAACTGGGCACTTACCTGGTTAAAGAATGGTGTGGTATGTCTAGAAAACTATATTTTGGGGTTATATATCATTTATTTCCTCAGTGGCAGCCGCCTAAACCTCAAATTGAAAAAATACAGTGTAAAAATAGGTTGATTTTAATTAATTAATTTTAATATTTTAATATTAACACCAGGAGAAATATAACTGTGAGGGAGTTTATTTAAATTTATGTTATATTTGTTTTCCAACATGGGTTGCTGTCAAATTATAGGGATCATGTTTTTCCCCATTAATGCAAGAGGAAGAATGAAACTACCAAGTACAATTGTCTCAGAGTTCATTGTAAGGAAAAGGTGCAAACATTTGTGCAGTTTTCAGCAATATAGAAAGTGATTTTCAACTTTATTATTTCTTGCTTAAAATACTAAATTTGTTTTGATAGTTATAGACGTAATGAAAGAACACACAACTGGCACTTTTAACCATTTGTAACATCTTCAATAATGACTTAAATGTAGAATATTTATGTTCCTGTAGAAATTTCTGGGCTCCCTGTCACTTTGGTCATGGGTTGGAGACTTTCGTCAGAGCAACGGTCATCCATGGGTGTCAATAAATGGCTCAACTTTCAAACTTAAGTAAGTTTTTTCCACTGGTGTTATCTAGTAGGAAAACATAAAAAGGAGAAAAACAGAAGACTAATACAAGTAAATCTAAGTGAAGTATAAGCATGTAAAAGATGTTGAAAGTTAGTGAAATGTTAACATAAAGGTTAAAGAATGGACCACAGTAGTTTCCCCTTATCAATGGTTTCACTTTCTGTAGTTTGAGGAAAATGTAGTCAACCATGGTCAGAATATTTTGAAATGAAAATTTGAGAAAAAAACATTTTATCAGCTCACTGTTCTGAGTAAGCAGCAGGATGAAATTTCACATCAGTCCACTCTGTCTTGTCTGGGGCCTGAACCAACTGTTTGACCAGCAGATCTACACTCTACAGGTGACTCACCTATCAATCACATAAAAGCCCTTTGGGAAGCAGACTAGTTGTAATAATATTGCAGTGCTTGCATTCAAGCACCTCCTATTTTACTTAATAATCACCCAAAGGCAAAGAGTAGTGATGCTACATGTTGTTGTATTTACTGTTTTGTTCTATTAGTTACTGTTTTTAATCGCTTTTGTACCTAATTTCTAACAAAGCATTATCACAGGTGCATTTATGTATAGAATAAACACAGTACATAGTAGAGTTCAGTATAATAGGTGGTTTTAGGTATCTACTGGCAGCCTTGAAGCACATCCCTTATAGATATGGGGAATGACTGTGTTGTTTTCATAATAGCCAACTCTTACTAACATTGCATTGAAACTTCATTAATGTATTCATGAAATTCTTTTCTTAAATTACATGGAAAATGGTCTTGTTTCATGGATTGTCCCCGAAAAATTTGACAGAAATATGCATTTTTATTCATTGCAGCATAGAGGAAACAGAACTTGGTGAACGTAATTGTGCTTTCCTACTCAATAGTCTTCATTCAGATGTATGTGGATCTTCAAAAATTTACATCTGTAAGCACAAGCTTTAGAAGTAAAACACCTGAGTTTGGATTCGGCTATGCAATTTTATATTGTGTAAAATGAAAATAATATTTTTATTGAATAAGTCAAAACAAATTGTTTATAAATAAAAAGATTAAAAAACATTTGTAGTATAGTACACAAACCCACAAAGAATAGGAAATCATTTCTTTTGTGTCTGGCTCTTTTTCATAAGCATTGCATGTGTGGCATGTCACCTTGTTAAAGCTGCGTGTTATGTGCATCTGTTTATATGAAATACCAAGAATAGACAAACCCATAGAGAAAGTGGAATAGTAGTTGCCAAAAGCTAAGGGGAGATTGGAATAAGATGCGACCACAAATGACTACATTTTTTTCATTTTGGGGTGACAAAAATTTTGTAAACTTTCGAGGTGATTTTTGCTGTAAATCTGCAAATATACTAAAAGTTTACTTATTTGTATACTTAAATGGATGAAATGTATTACAATCTATATGACATCTCAACAAAAAATATTTGAAAATAACTCTCCTGTTATTATGTTTGGGGCTGTCATATTTAAATATTCTGCCTCTTTACAAA
>NW_003852809.1:29299-45901 GCF_000181295.1 Otolemur garnettii
TCATTCCTTGTTTTTTATTTGTACTATCCAAAAGATATTCCTACATTTAATCTAGAAATAAAATATTTGTGCCTTATCAGGTACTTTCTTATAATCTAGAAATAAAATATTTGTGCCTTATCAGGTACTTTCTTATAATTTTATTAATTTTAAGTATTTTCAATGAAAATGTCATTGGCTTTGTTGATCCAGTCTACTGTGTCTTATGATTTTAAATTCTTTGTTGTTCTCCTTCTATTTCACTTCTATTCAGTTAAAGTAGTTTCAACTTAAAAAATTTTTTTGTGATGTATGCTCAGATAATTCTGTTTCTGAATTTAGTTTTTATACTATATATATGTAATTAAGACAATCAGTTTTTCACAAGAAAGAACTTTATTTTACTGATAATTCATATAATAGAAATGATGATTATCCATTGTCTTAACTTCTTTGCCTCTTACTTTCTTTAGTAATATACAATAGAATTAAAAATCATGTAGATTTTTAAATTTTTTTATAGACTTCTATTTCCGTAAACTGTAGGTAGAGTGTTTTCTGAAAAGCTTAAAATGTTCTACACTACATGTTTTTTCTAATGTGGTGAACTGGTTTTAATTGTAATTTATTTTTCATTAATTATTATTGAAAGTGAAAGTCTACGTTACAAATGTCCACTGGCCAAGCAGCTAGTAGCAGTGTATTGGGAGCATAGTGCTATATTTCACATTAACTTGCCTGGAATTATGAGATTATAGTATATCCTTGGAAAATTTTCCATGAGAACTTAAAAATGGAATATTCTGCATCAGTGTAATATATTTGTATGAGCATGTATGAACATGTGTGTGTGCATCCATGTTTGTTATATTTAATTGTCTAGTTTAAATCTTTCCATAAGCTTGTTATTGTGCCTGTGTAATAAACAATGAGCCAGAATTGTTTATTACTTAGTTGTGATCATTTATTCATTCACTTCTTTGAGTTCTATAGAATTATTAGGTACATACTTATTTTAAAAGAATATAGCTATTTTGAAAAATCAATCATTTATTCTTAAATTAATTTTCCAGTAATTATTTATGCCTTACATAATGGCACTGCATTAACCATAGCAGTTTTCTACCTGATTGAGTTGCACAGTGTGTTTTCCTTCTTTTCTTTTAATACTTAAAAATTTTAAAAATTATTCAGGAAGAGCAAATGTTTTTCCTACCTGGATACGTTGTATCATGCTTGAGTCAGGCCTTTTGATGTGCCTGTAACCAGAGTAATATTAATTGCACTTCACAGGCATTCTTCAGTCTCCCACCCTTCCCTATTTCTGGTTTCCAACGACTAATGAGAACACACCATGTTTGATTTTCCATTTCTGAGATACTTCACTTAGAATGATAGTCTCCAGTCCATCTAAGTGGGTGCAAAAGACATTATTTCATTCATTTTTATGACTTTATAGTAGTCCATGGTATGTATTCAATATATCATTTTTTATTATGCAAGAATGAAAAGATTGTGCACTTAGGATGATTTTATATCTTTGTAATTGTGAATTGTGCTACAGTAAACATTTGAGTGCATATGTCTATTTATAAAATGACTTCCTTCTACATTTATTTATGTGGGGATTCTCCATACTGTTTCCTAGAGTTTACATTCTAGAGTCCCACCATTCTGTTCTCTGCATGCATGCCAACATCTATCACTTATTTTACTTTTGAATAATGGACATTCTGACAGGGATTTAGTCGTATCTCCTTGTAGTTTTAATTTGTATTTCTCTGAGGATTAATGGTGTTGGACATTTTTCTTATTTCTCTTAGACATTTCTCTATCTCTTTTTGTAAAAAATCAAAATATTATGGGGCTATAAATGTTTTAGGTAAAATATATTGTTTTTGTAGTGCTTGAGTCCCAGCTTTAGGGGTGCCCATCACCCAAATAGTATTCACTATACCCATGAGGTAGGTTTTACTGTGTCTCCTACTCCCTCTTCCTCCTGGTGGATTTTCATTGAGTTTTACTTCCTTTTATGCACATGCTCATCAATTAATTCCAATTTAATAGTGAGGACATATAGTGTTTGTTTTGTCATTCTTGAAATACTTCACTTAGGAAAATAGTCTCCATTTCCATTCAGATTGTTTCATAAAGTATTAATTCACCTTTTTATGACAGAGTAGTATTCCTTGGGGGGGGTGTGTGTGTGTAGAGAGAGAGTAATATATATGTGTGTGTGTATATATGTGCTACATTTTACATATATGTTATATATGTAATATGCAACATATATTGTAGATGTAATATATGATATACACAATATATGATAACACAACATTTTGTTTTATTTTGTTTGCAGTTTTTGGCCAGGGTTGGGTTTGAACCCACCATCTCCAGCATATGAGGCCGGCACCCTACTCCTTTGAGCCACAGGTGCCTCCCCACAACATTTTATTAATCTACTCACAAATTGATAGGCCCTTGGGATGACTCTCCATCCTTGCAATTGTTAATTGTGCTGCAATAAACATTTAATTGCAAGTGTCTTTTGGATGAAAAAATCCTTTATTTTTGGCAATTATGCAATGATGAGATTCTGGATTGAATGATACTTCAACTTTTAGTTCTTTGAGTTATCCCCATACAGTATTTCACAGAGGTCATACTAATTTGCCTTCCCACCAACAGTTTATAAGTAATATTTTCTCTCTGTATCTATGTCAGTATCTACTCTTTTTAGACTTTTTAATAAAAGACATTCTAACTGGACTAATAAGTAATATCTCATTGTGTTTTTTTAATTTTTATTTTATTTCCCCTGATGATTAATGACATTGACCATTTTTTCATATGTTTATTGGCCGTCTGTCTTTCTCCTCAGTGCTTGTTTATTCACAAAAGATTTTGTTTCTCCATCTATTTTGAGATTAGTATAGCAGGATACAGAATTCTGGGCTAAAATTGTTTTCTTAGAGTGTTGAAGATGGATTTCTATTCTCTTCTTGCTTGGAAAGTTTCAGTTGAAAAGTCTGCTGTCATCCTAATGATTCTGCCTCTATAGGTCAGTGGTGCTCATTCCTGGCTGCTTGCAGAATTTTTTCTTTCATCTTGACATTGGACAAGTTCATTATAATATATCCTGGAGAGGCTATGTTTGAGTTAAGATGACCTGGGGTTTGATATCCATCTGAGAGGAGTGTGTCAGGATCTTAGTGAAACTTGAGAAGTTTTCATTTATGACAGTCTCCAGTAGGACTTCCATTCCTTTTGGACAATCTGTTTACCCTTCATGGATGACTATTATTCATATGTTTGAACACTTCGTGGAACCACGCAGTTCTTTAAGTGACTGTTCAGCTTTCTCTCTCTTCTTTTCTGACTCTTTGACTACCTGTGTTAACTCAAAAACTTTTTCCTCTAGCTCGGAGGTTCTTTCTTCCCCATGATCTAACCTGTTTTTGATACTTTCTACTGCATGTTTACATTATCTGATTGTCTCCTTCATTTCCTTAAATTCTGCCATATCTCTTGTCCAACTCATGGTTCTGATTTTCCATTTTTTCATCCATTTATTTTATTATCTTTATCATCCATGTTTTAAATTCCCTTTCTCTCAAATCCATTAATTCTTTATAGGTGGAGTCTTCTGCAATAGCTGCCTCATGGTCTCTTGGATGAGTTGCTCTGTTTTGGTTTTTCACATTGCCAGAATTTTTCTGTTGATTCCTCATCATGTGTTCTTTCTACTTGTTCACCTCCTTGTCCTCCTTTTTCCCCTCTCACTTCCTCCTTTCCTTCAAATTACCTTGTCTTAGATCTTAGGTCTTGAAGTAGCCTCTTGGTATAAAGCCAAAAGGAAGGGAAGGGTAATGTGCAAGCAGGGAGAAATAATAGGAAAAGAGAGAAAGAAGAAGAAAGAAAGAAAGAGAAAAAGAAAGAAGAACAAGGGAAGAGATGAAAGAAAAGAATTGAATAACAGAAGAAAATGAAGACAGGATGAGAGCATGAGAGTGATTGAAGAAATGGTATCAATTCATATGGTGTAAGGCCACACCTGTAATTTATAGATTTTGAGGCACTTGGCTGGATAGGTTCATTAAAATCAGGAGATCCTTAATAGCCTGAGCAAAGCCAAACTCTTTCTCTGCCAAAAAACAAACAAACAAACAAAAAAAAAAATAGGAAGAGAAGGAAAAACCCAAAAACAAGAAGGAAAAAAAAATGAAAATGTTATAGAAAAGTTCTGCAGTGTGGACTTGCCAATTCTGTCTTCCCACAGCCAAAGGTAGAAGGGCTCTCTAGACCATGATCTGTTGGCCTCCTTGAAACCAACTGCTATGTGACTTTCCCACAAGACCATAGATGTGTCACCCAAGCATTCAGTGAAAAAAGAAAACATGAAAAAGAAAAGGAGAAAATAATAATAATAAAATAAGAAGAGATAAAGAAAATTAAAAATACAGTTGTATCAAATAAAGGAAAGAGAGAGAAAAGAAAAAAGGAAAGAAAGAAGAAAGACCAAAAAAGAACATGATATCTTTGCTGTTCCATGTGGGGAAAAGATGAGAAAAGTAGAGAAGTCTCTATTAAAAGAGAGAATGGAGAGGAGTGAAGTAGAGAGAGAGTATAAACAAAGCTAAAATACCACAACCAAAAATGCAGGAGCCCTTGGTCTTGATGAAAGTAAAAATGGAAGTTAAGAATAGAACCAATCAAACAAATGAGCAAAAACAAATCACAACAGCAACAATAACAGCAACAACAACAAAAAACACAAAGAAACCTCAAATAGCCAAAATCAGCAGCAACCCAAGCAATGTAGAAAAGAACAAAAAAAAAATTAAAAAGAAAAAAAAAACATGAATTAATTAATTCAAAAAATACTAAAAAAAAATTATATATGTACATATATATACTAGAAGGGACCAACTTTAATAGGAATATATATGTTGCACTATATGGTGCCGTGGTTCTTTTAGGAGGCAGAGAACACAGCCAGCAACCTCTATGGTCCTTATTCCTAACTTAGTTAATAGTAGGTAATCACTTGATTGTTTCCTCAGCGTTCAGACCCCATGGGTTTGGGATCTTAAAGCTCTCCAGAATCCTTCAGGGGCAGGTCTCAGAGTGCCCCTTGATGCCAGTTTCCATGGGGTGTGGGAGTCTCTCAGTTTGACTGGATGGACTGATCCTTGCAGGTGGAATTAAGATGTGCTTTATGTCCCTGCTAAGACCTTTTCATTACCTTCCCATAAGACTCCCTGGCCTCCTAGACCTTCTCACTATGGCTGCCTCGCCAGTCGCCAACATGACAGCAAATCCACTTGAACTGGTATTCAAATCTGGTTACTGGCCACTGTTGGAGTCTGCCCACTCTTTCAAACTATCCACCCAAACTGAAAACTTTGGGAAGACTTCCTCCCATCCTGGACCTCTGGGGCATGTGGTGAGGGTGGCCAACCCTGGTGGCCTGCAATCACTTGCTTAATGAATCAGGTTTCCACTGGTCTGGATCACATGTTGTATCAAGCTCACTAGCACCTTGCTGTGTTCCTGAGCAATGACTCTGGGTAAGGTCCCCACTCCAAATATGGCTGGGTTATCTCTTTTTCTCTAGTAGTACTATAAGAGTTGAGCTAAATGATCCTTCTGATCTGTCATCTTGCTCTGCCCCTTTATGCCATATCTTTGCTGGACTTTTTATGTTTAAATAAGTGTAACACAAATACGTGTATTAATTAAACATTGTGTTACAATTGGTTATGTTATCCAGAATAGTGGCATGTATCCCTGTCCCAAGTAAGGCATGAATAAATAACATTATGTAATTGAAAATATCAAGAGGATGTTGGTGGGGATAATAGACATAAGTACCACAAATTTAACAAGAAGACATTAGCTAATGTTATATTACTTGGAGTTTTAATGAGGATATTGTTTTAGTTCTATAATGTGACTCATAGAAAGAATAATTAATTTAGTTATTGAAAATGTAAAAAGTAAATATAAATAAATTTATATCTAATGGTCATACATAAAATATGAAAATAAGAGTATATGTATCATATTATTAATTTACTTTATGAAAGGACATTAAAATATACTTAACAGAAATGCATATATACCTAGTCAATGGCTCACTTAATTGTTCCACTTCCAAGGTCATAAATATAAACTTAGATTCCATTTTTCTAGACTTCAGAATGTTGAAAACTGAGTTTTTCTGAAATAAATTTTAACAAGTTTTGTGAAATATCCTTTGGTATTACTAGAAATAACAAAATTCCCCTATTTACTTGTAAGAAAGGAAGAATGATGAAAAGATTTCTACTTAATACAAAGTAGATTAATTTTTTCTCTTTACATTCATGTCATTTAGCCAGTGTCATAAAAGGCTCCCTCCCCATTTTTTAGTTAGGTAACATTTTTTAAAACTGGAATTCTTCCTACATAGGTTAACTTAAGTCTTACACATTCACAACAAATTATTCCTATTAAAACACATATAATTCATCATGATGGGAGAATGAATCTGTGAACAACATCAAGTAGTTGTTTAATAATGCAACCTCTGGCATGGTGATATAGCTCAATTTTGTTTAATATTTGATCCTTTCCTGAGACATTTACTTTATAAGAGAAATCTGTTTAACTTATTTATAAAGAGTAAGCCCATATGTGGAAATTTTAAGAACTAAGCCAAAGAATCAAGAAGAAAAATTTGGAAATTTAAATTTGGGAATCGATGTGACTTATAATAAAGTTGAGAATATGTAATTCCTTAGAGTACTTAGGAATGCTTAGAATACTTAGTGACAAATACATTAAATTCCTACTCGTAATATGATTATGATTTCAAAATGTTTTTCATCATGATAGCAATTATATTAATAAGGGCATAAGGAAGATTTTAGCAACTTTGTCTAAATGTAGAACTTAAACATTTAAGATCCTGTTAACAAGGCCTAACATTTTAGCATTTGTGATTGAGAAAGAAACACTTAACTGCATGGGTAGTCAAGCTTTTGTTCTCTACTATCTTAGCAAATATGACAATAATTTCCACAGGCACTTGAAAATGGACAAAGTAAATCACGTTGGAGCTCAGTTTTACTTATACTTTGGAGGTATGTGATGAGATAAAGTGAATAGCCCAAGGGTGAGAATTTCCTGTTCAAAGTTTCAGTGACACTTTTTTTTTTCTTCTTTTTGGAGACAGTCTCACTATGTTACCTTTGGTAGAGGGCCATCATAACAGCAAGCTTCAACTCTTGGGCTTAAGCAATTCTCTTGCCTCAGCCTCCCAAGTAGCTGGGACTACAAGCACCTGCCACGACACCATTTTTTTGTTGTTGTTGCAGTTGTCAATGTTGTTTAGCTGGCCTGGGCTGGGTTCGAACCCACCAGCCTTGGTGCACGTGGCTGACACCATAACCACTGTGCTAGGGGGGCTGAGCCAATGACACATTGATTAGAAATCCACCCTCTCTACTCTTGCATCACTCTAAGGCTTCACAGGGCACTCTGTGAAGATCACAGATATTTCTTCTTTCTTCTCAAGAGTAACCAGGTCTCTCCACTGACGGATGCAGGACATTCTGGTTACAGAAGGTATGTGTTGACAGTCTTTGAATACTAGCTGTGATATGTAAAATTAATATAGGATGATTTCAGAGTAGAACATTGGTGTTATTACTTAAATAATTCAGGGTGCAAAAGAAGCCTAAAGTATAAAATACGTTGAAGGATTTCCTAAAGTATTCAAATTATTACCTGTAGACAATTAGTCAAGAACTCATACACATGATGTCAGCATTGCTAATCAAGATTATTTAAAATAAAATCTGTAACAGTCATAAAAATTAATGTTGGAGTTTTAATCAGAATAGGTACAATAATGTTTTCTATTTAGCCCTGCCTTGAAAAGCAAATGGTTAAAATAAATACTTCAAATTATGGATGTCAAATATAATTTCTTATTTATGTTTGTAGATTAAATGGAGGCAGTGTTATTGTTAGCCGAAATAAGGTGAGATAATTAGTAAAATCCAACTATAAACTATTATTAGCAATTGAAAGACTTAAAAAGGAGCAAAACATTGCAACAAAAATATGTCCCTCAGTGAGAGAGAAGCCTCCTACCTAGGGAATTCTTTTACACTCACTAATGTGAATCAGATATAATAATATAGCCATGGATTTAATCATAGTTGAAATAGCTAATATTTTTAAGGGGTTAAAGTGCCACATGCATGTTAAATGTTTTACATATATTATATCTTGTAAATTATTTTTCCATTTGAGATTAGTAAACTAAGTTTCTAGATACTAGGTAACTTTTTGAAAGTTACACATTATAAATTTCAATGCCAATAATTCTGTAGCTCAGACTTCAGAGCTCATGTACTATATACCAGATTATGTTATCTGAATTATTACTCATGTTTACACAACTTAAGTGACCCTTATATATTGATACCATATGATCTTTCTGAACTTTGGAATGCGTAAGTCACTAACTAGAAGTATTTTAGCGTAGAAAATTACTATATGTTCTAATATTATTTTTCCATCCAAAGGCACTCATTCCTTACTGATGAATGCATTTTTAAATTATCTTAAAATTAGTGCCCTATTATTTCAATATAGAATTTTAATTTTTTTTCTGAGGCAGAGTCCCACTGTGTCACCCTGGGTAGAGTGCCATGGTGCCACAGCTCACAGCAACCTCTTAACTCCTGGGCTTAAGCAATTCTCTTGCCTCAGCCTCCCAAGTAGCTGGGACTATAGGCATGTGCCACAACACCTGGCTATTTTTTGGTTGTAGTTGTCACTGTTGTTTGGCAGACCTGAGTGGAATTTGAACCCGCCAGCTCCTGTGTATATGGCTGGTGCCCTAGCCACTGATCTACAGGTGCTGAGCCCAGAATTTTAATTTTTAACACACATGTTTTACTGGTGTTAAAATATATCTTATAATCTAACTTTATATTAATAAAGAAATTTTGGACTTCTATTCCACACTAGTTTCTTGTCTTTTATGATTCCAACTAACAATATATGTCCAGTGTAAAATGTAAAATTTTTTGTAAAATTACCTGTTCAATCATAAGAATTTTGTTTCTGGCTTTAAGGAAATTACCATCAGACTTTTACATTATAATACACTTCCTTTAACTATACCATAGAACATTACATTAAATAAAACATTTAATAACTTCTTAAGTACAGTTCTCATAGAGCCCAGTCTCTGATCACACAGCTGCAGGGATGAAAGACCAAAGAGTCACCTTCTCAAGACTGAATCTGGCCAAGGACCCTAAGGGGCATCAAAGAAAACCTAAGGGTGGGAAAAGCTCCATTTCAGAGACTGAACAGGAAATAAGCCATGAGGAATTAAACCTTCAAAACGCTACTCTGAATCTCCAGGGGGAAGACGAGCCGTGTTCCCACACATGTAAGCATTTAATAGATCTTCAGCATAGCTGTTTTGAGATGTACAGTTGCGGGAAAAGGTGTGAGAAAGATGAGGGGATTTTTATTTTTTTGAGACAGAGCGTCCCTCTGTGTCCTGAGTAGAGTAACTGGCATCCTAGCTCACAGCAACCTCCAACTCCTGGGTGCAAACAATCCCCTTGTCAGAGCCTCCCAAATAATTGAGACTGCAGATGTGTGCTACCATGCCTGGCTAGTTTTTCCTATTTTTAGTGGGAATGGGGCCTCACTTTGGGGTCTTGACCTCCTGAGCTCAGGCAATCCATCTGCCTCAGCCTCCCAGAGTGCCGGGATTCAAGCATTAGTATCATATCTGGCCCAGTGAGGGGATATTTTTCTTGTGAGGATCAGAGCTCAAGGTTTTCTAATATGAAACCTGAAGACTAATTTTATTCATGCATTGTTAAATTTGCAGGCCTTGATTAACAAAACATGGAGGATTATACTTATGAAAATGCTACAGTATATTTTAAAAGAAAGATTCCTATGGTAGATGCGGGTTTAGAGATAAGAGTTTATCCATTTGATTCCCTGTCCATGTAGGTTGTCTTGTCTGTAAACCCTCTAAACAGCTGTCTCCATCTTCCTTTCTCAGTGTCTCTGTTTCTCTCTCTGCAGTCTCACTGTTACCTCCGGACTGTCACCAGCTCACGGCTGAGATCCTGGGAGTCGTTTGCATTGTCCTACTGGCCTCTGTGTTAAAAGCTATAACTTTTATTCCCTGTAAGTATATTTTTGTAAGATTACAATTGAACTTTTCACTTTAATGACTGAAAGTGCCTCTATTTCATAGGATGTAAAATATTATATTTAGATGTTAATTGTTTAATACGGATTACTTATTTTTTCCAGTTATAGTAACACAGAAGCAGAACAATTCTCTCCTGAATGTCACAACTCAGAAAGGTACTGATTTTAGTCATGTTTTATTTTTTATCAATCTTTGAGTATACACAACCTATAATCAATATTGTTGGCAGAAAAACTTGAAATATTGGGCAATAATCATTGATAAAGATTATAGGAGGGTGTTCCCTTTTCTTCAAAAGCAAGTAGAAATACTCATTTTAGAGTCATTATACCTCCTTTTCCTGTTTTACTCAAATTAGTAATTTTACCATGTGATAACAGTTAAATAATTTTGCTTTTTTAGAAAAGATAGTTTTGTTCAGTGATTTTTTTAGACATGTACTGGGTGCATTTATGTTTGATTTTTTGCTTTATGTGGCAGTATAATTATGGGATGAGAGGATGAACCTCAGGTGCATGTGTGTGTGTGTGGTTTTTCTTTTATATTTACCAGCCTGTGAGGACGCAAAGACATGTACATATATTTTATACATTGAAAATATGTAAATTTATATTCATTTAACAAATTCATATTGTTTCCAGAAAGTAATTTCTAGTTTTTCTTCAGCATATCACTGTGATCATTGTCCAGAGGAGTGGTTCACATATTCCAGCAACTGCTATTACAGTGGTAAGGAATTAAAACCTTGGAATGAGAGTCTGATGGCCTGTGCTTCTAAGAACTCCACTCTGCTTTACATAGATAGTGAAGAAGAAATGGTAAGATGTTAAATGTTCAAACGCTTTAGTAGCAGCTTATGTAGTCAATATTATATTTATAGACTTCATCATAGTCTTCAAATATTTTACACTAATTATTTCAGATCTCTACATTATTCTGTTGTTTGACTTTGCAAGAATTTACTTCTATTCATAAACTGTTAAAGCTTATTTAGTGATTACAAATTATGGCTATTCATGAAAACCATGCTCTTATATATGCTTTTATTTTAAATTAAATTTTTCTATTTAATTATACTGTGTATAAAGATATCATGACTGGGCAGCTTTCGCAGGAAGTGAGTGTGATACCAGACTTTCAGGGTCTTGGTCTTGTGATTTGGAGAATAAATCCACGGATCACAGAACAGTGGCAAGAAAGAATTTATTTACTGAAAAGAATACAAAACCACTAAAGTTTCTGGTAGGGAGAGAAAAGCTCTCTTCGTTTTTCTCTCTCCGTCTCTGTTTAACGGTATATATAGCTGCACGGGTTCCTTCTATATCCGGCCTAGAAATTAATGGACAGTCTCTTCCGCTGGGGCAAGGTGAATGAATGTACTAATGAATAGACATGGTCCATTCACAGAACTGAGGCCTAGGAAACTTACATGAAATTGACTGGGGCATAGGAAATGGGGGTTCTTTATTTAGTCATTAACTGTAAAGGGGAAGGAGACATCCAGGTGCCTGTGTCTCCCCAGCAATTGTCCTGTCCCTGGAGGTTCCCCCCACCTTGCCTACGCTCCAGCGCGCTGGTTCCACTGCCAGCTGCCGCTGCACCAACACTGCTAAGGCGAGGCCTCTAGCCTAGCTGGGCTGAGCTGGCTGGGGCGCAAACCTGTCCTGTCTCAAGTGGACTCCTGTAATACACATCCGATCACAAAACGGGTGTTTCCAGCCCCAGCAGCCTTGCCCATGCTCATACCCTCATCATTTGTCCTCTCTTCCACATTATGTATATTTTAAAATTCATTCTATTTGGTGTCTCCGGAAGGTGGGGGTAAGTGTCATGTCCTCAAGGACACAGAGAGTCTTCCTGTATGAAACATTTGTAGTCATGGAATGCCTCTGCTGGATCCTCTCAGCCACGTCTACACTGGTGTCTCCTGATGCTGTAGCAGAAGCTTTTCCTCAGGCTGCTCATAGGTCTCCTGACAGATCACCTTTGCTGGTGGTGCCAGCCTTGCTGATGTTGCTCAGGATTGCCTCTCATTACGGAGGGGGAGGAGCTCACCTGAGGCACCTCATTCCGTGGCGCTGAGAAGAACCAGCAGGCATTTATCAGTTTCTTTGTTCAGTTGGGGCAGTATGATGTCCCCCTCCACTGTTCTGCCCCGGCGTTGATTCCTCCTTTCAGTGTCTCCCTTGGAGACATGGAGAAATATAATGTAAAAATAGATTGATTTAATATTAACACCAGGGAAAATGTTACAGTGTTAGGAAATTTATTCAAATTTATGTGTATATTTATTTTTCCAACATGGGTTGCTATCAAATTATAGGGATCATATTTTTCCCCCACTAATGCAAGAAGAAGAATGAAACTACCAAGTAGAATGCTTCAGAGTTCATTTTAAACAAAAGTTATAAACATTTGTGGAAGTTTTCAGCAGTGTAAAAAGTGTTTTCAACTTTAATATTTCTTGCTTAAAATATTAAATTTGTTTTGACGGTTATAGATGTAATGAAAGAACACACGACTTGCACTTTAAAACCTTCGCAAAATCTTCAATAATGACTTAAACATAGAATATTTATGTTCTTGTAGAAATTTCTGGACTCCCTGTCACTTTGGTCATGGATTGGAGTCTTTCGTCAGAGCAGTGGTCATCCATGGGTGTCAATAAATGGCTCAACGTTCAAACTTAAGTAAGTTTTTTTCACTGGTATTATCTTGTAGGAAAATTATAAAAAAGAGAAAAACAGAAAACTGATACAAGTAAGTTTAAGTTGAATTATAGGCATGTAAAAGATGTTGAAAGTTAGTGAAACGTGAACATAAATATTAAAGAATGGACAACCATGGTCTCCCCATATTGGTGGCTTCAGTGTCTGTATTTTGAGGTAAATATAGTCAACCATGGTCAGTATATTTTTAAATGGAAATTCAAGAAAAAAAACAATTTATGAGCTCACTGTTCTGAGTAAGTAGCAGGGTGAAATTTCACATAGTTCTTCCTGTGAGCAGATCCATTGTAATAATACTGCAGTGCTTGCATTCAAGCACCTCTTATTTTACTTAATAATTACCCACAGGAAAAGATTAGTGATGCTGGTGTGTTGTTATGCTTTTTTGTTCTATTAGTTATTTTTAATCCCTTCTTGTGCCTAACATATATGTGTACATATACATATATATAATTTTTTGGGGGGGGGCAGAGTCTCACTTTGTTGCTCCTGGTGGAATGCTGTGGCGTCATAGCTGTAGCTCACAGCAACCTCAAAGTCTTGGGCTCAAGTGAGTCTCTTGCTCAGCCTCCCAAGTAGCTGGGACTACAGGTGCCCACCACAACACCCTCTATTTTTCGAGACGAGGTCTCGCTCTGGCTCAGGCTGGTCTTGAACCTGTGAGCTCAGGCAGTCCAACTGCCTTGGTCTCCCAAGTGTGGAGATTATAGGCGTGAGCCACCATGCCTGCCAGTACCTAATTTATAAATAAAACATTATCACAAGTGTGTATATGTATAAAATAAACATAGTATGTAGTAGAATTCAGTAAAATAGGTGGTTTCAGGAATCTGCTGGTGATCTTGAGGCACATCTGCTATAGATATGGGGAGACTACTGTGTTCAGTTTTCATTATAGCAAATCTTACTAACATTGCATTGAAATGTCACGAATTGTATTTGTGAAATTCTTTTCCTAAATTACATGGAAAATACTCTTCTTTTATGGATTTTTCCCATAGAATATGACAGAAATATGTATTTTTCTCCTTTGCAGAATAGTTGAAATAAAACCTGGTAAACATAACTGTGCTGAACTAGCCTCACTTAGACTTCAATCAGATGGATGTGGATCTCCAAAATTTTATGTCTGTAAGCACAAGCTTTAGAAGTAAAGCACCTGAGTTTGGATTTGCTGTACAATTTCATACTTTGTGAAATGGAAATAATGTTGTTATTGAATAAGTCAACATGAATTGTTATGAATAAAAAGATTAAAAAATCGTTGCAGTATAATACACACACCACAAAGAACAGGATATCATTTCTTTTGTGTCTAGCTCTATTTGCTGAGCATTGCGTGTGTGGCATGTCACCTTGTTAAAGTTGCATGCTATGTGCATCTGTTTATGTGAAATATCAAGAATTGGTAAACCCACAGGGAAAGTGGAGTAGTGGTTGCCGAAAACTAAGAGGAGATTGGAATAAGATATGACCACAAATTACATTTTTTCATTTTGAGACAACGAAAATTTTGCAACCTTCAGAGGTGATTTTGTCCTAAATTTTCAAATATACTAAAAGTTTACTTATTTGTGTACCTAATATATAGTCTCAATAAAAAGTATTTGAAAATAACTCTTCTGGGATGATGCTTGGGACTGTCATGTTTAAATAGGCTGCCTCTTTATAAAGTTAACTTTTCCAAGCAATATTATGCTATGTCTGGAAATCTATTTGGTTTTCCTTAATTTCTCTCTGTCATAGTTGTATTTTTGGTTTTTAAGTCACATTGAAATATATCTATGTCACATTTATGCTCTGTAAAAAGCATCCTTATTTTAAAATTTTCTTTATTTTGTTGCTGTAAAGAGAAATACAGTTAAGGTTTGCATGTTGATCTTATGTCCAGTTACTTCACTGATTTTGTGTATTAAATCCCACAATTCAAGTACAGAATTTTCTCAATTTTTGATGTAAACTACTATTTTATCTGTTATAATCACACTTTTCCCCCACTGGTGCCATAAATTTTTTAAAGTCACGGCACTCCATCCAAGGTGACAAAGTGAGATTCTGTCTCAAAAAAAGAAAAAGGGAAAAAAAAACCAAAAACAAATTTATTTTCAATGATGAAGAGAAAGTACAATAATAGTTCTATGTATATTATGCGTGTATTATTTCCTGTTTTTGATGAGAAGATTTCAACATTTCAGTCATATTTTAAAAAATGTTTATCATAACTTTCTCATATTTCAGTAATTTTCTAATATTTCCATTTTCTGATATATTTTGCATTGAATCAATGTTGTATTTTTACAATTTTTGCAGCATTTTAAAGTATATTTATTTTCTCTGTATGATGTACATAAGCTATATTATTTTTATTTCTTTTAAATGTTAAACCAATCTTGTGTTTCTGAGATAAACTCATCTTGGGTATTCCGTATTATCCCTTTAAAAAAATCGTGCATTTTTCTGTTAGAAGTAAGATTTAATTCTTCATCCATGTTCACAGGAAGATTGTGTTATGCTTTTATTCATTGCTATACACTTGAAAGATCTTGCTATTAAACTATGCTGAGAAGCATTTCTTTTTTGATACCCTGAAAGCCTTTGGGTAAGAGTTTTATTATGAAATGTTATCATTCATTAGTGATGTGATCTGAGTTTGTATAATATATTTATAGGAATGTTTGTATAACAAACTCAATTTGTTTATTACATGTGTATTTACTCAGGTATCTGTTTTCTTCCTATATTTTGGTAATTTGTGTACTTTGGGAATTTTTATTTCAAATGGATATGAGATTGTATTTATAAGATGATTCTCTCCTTATTTTTTATCTGTAATATCCAAAAGATATTCCCACAATTAACCCAGAAATAAAATATTTATGCCTTATCAGGTACGTTCTTAAATAATCTTCTTATCCATTTTATTAAATATTTTTAATGAAAATGTCATTGGCTTTGTTGAGCCTGTCTACTATTTGTACTGTATGATTTTACACTCTGTTGTTCTCTTTCTTCTATTTCACTTCTATTTAATTTAAAGTAGTTTCGACTTAAAAAAAATTTTGTGGTGCATGCTCAGATAATTCCATTTCTGAATTTAGTTTTTATACTATATGTATTTAAGGCAATCAGTTTTTCACAAGAAAGAACTTGGTCTATTTTACTCATAATTTATATAATAGAAATGATGATTATCCATTGTCTTAATTTCTTTGCCTCTTACTTTCTTTAGTAATATGTGATAAAAATCGTGTAGATCTTTAAATTTTGGGCTATAGACTTCTATTTAAGTAAAATGCAATTAGAGTAATTTTTACAAAGCTTAAAATGTTCTATGTGTTTCTTTTAATGTGGTGGTGTAATAGAGAAACTTGTTTCAAGTGTTATTTATTTTTCATTAATTATTATTGAAAGTGAAAGGCTACATTACAAATGTCCACAGGCCAAGCAGCTAGTGGCACTGTATTGGGAGCACAGAACTATATTTCATATTAGCTTGCTTGGAATTATGAGACTATAGTATATCTTTGGAAAATTTTCCATCAGAACTTTAAAAAGTGAATATTCTGTATTAGTGTAGTATATTTGCGTGAGTGTGCATATGTGCATGGATGTTTGTTATGTTTAATTGTCTAGTTTAAATCTTTCTAT
>NW_003852809.1:46261-47746 GCF_000181295.1 Otolemur garnettii
TACTCCTTTGAGCCACAGGTGCTGCCCCTTTTCTTTTAATTTTTAAAATTAATAATTATCAAATTATTAAGGAAGAACAAATTTTTTGTTATCTGGATATCTTGTATCATGTTTGAGTAGGTCTTTTGGTGTGCCTGTAACCAGAGTAATATTTATTGCACTCCATAGATATTCTTCAGTCTCCCACCCTTCCCCATTCTTGGTTTTGAATGATTAATGAGAACACACTGTGTTTGGTTATCTATTTCTGAGCTACTTCACTTTAGAATAATAGTCTCCAGTTCATCTAAGTGGATGCAAAAAACATTATTTCATTCATTTTTATGACTGCATAGTAATTCATGGTATATATTCAATATACCATATTTTCTTTATGCAAGAATAAATTGATGTGCACATAGGTTGATTTTACATTTTTGTAATTGTGAATTGTGCTGCAATAAACATTTCAGGGCACATGACCTTTTATAAAATGACTTCCTTCTACCTTTATTTGTTTGTCACCCCAATAGTATTCACTATACCCATGAGGTAGGTTTTTCTGTCTCCCTACTCCCTCTTTCCTCCTTGTGGATTTTCATTGAATTTTACTTCCCTTGTGCACATGTGTGCTCACCAATTAGCTCCAATTTAATAGTGAGTACATGTGGTGTTTGTACTGTGGTGTTTGTTTTGCCATTCTTGAGATACTTCACTTAGGAAGTGGTCTGCAGTTCCATTCAGTAATGTGGTGTTTGTTTTGCCATTCTTCAGATACTTCACTTAGGAAAATGGTCTGCAGTTCCATTCAGATTGTTTCATAAGATATTAACTCACCATTTTATGACTGAGTAGTACTCCATGGTGTGTGTGTGTGTGTGCATATGTATACATAGAGAGAGAAAGAATAATATATAACATATATTATATATATGTCATATATAATATACATACAACATTTTGTTAATCTACTCATAAATTGATAGGCACTTGTGTTGACTCTACATCCTTGCAATTGTCAATTGTGCTATAATAAAATTCTAGCACAAATGTCTTTTTGATGAAAACTCTTCTTTTCTTTTTGGTAAATATGCAATAGTTGAGATTCTGGATTGAATGGTACATTAACATTTAGTTTATATTCAATAGAATACCAATATTTAAGTATAATTGTTTTTATACATGTCTTTTGTATATAAATACCTTATTGGATATAAATATAGTTCTTATTTAATTTTAATTGGATAGTACCAATTTTAAGTTCTACTTTTTTACTTTTGTTAGTTTTGTTATCTTTTCACAGTAAATAAGATATGCTTATTTAATATGCTTAGAATATTCTTTCATTACTTCCCTGTATTTTAGAGTGTACCTGATTTACTCATTAAAGTCTTAACAAGTTAGCATTTTTAACTCTTTTGAAACAACAAGAAGATCTAACTATACTTGCTACTGTTTGAATGTTTACATCTCCAGCAGAATTCCTGTGGAAATTTACTCCCTATG
>NW_003852809.1:48555-49908 GCF_000181295.1 Otolemur garnettii
GCTTTGAGAATAGCCCAAGGGTGAGAATTTCCTGTTCAAACTTTCAGTGACACATTGATTAGAAATCCTCCTTCTCTACTCTTGCATCACTCTGAGGCTTCACAGGGCACTGTGAAGATCACAGATATTTCTTTTGCTTAACAAGAGTAACCAGGTCTCTCCACTGAAGGATGCAGGACATTCTGGTTACAGAAGGTATGTGTTGGTGGTTTTTGTCTTTAGCAGCCCTTCTCACTTAGTGGGGAATTATAAATACTAGATGTGATTCAGTTGAGATAAAATTAATATAGAATTATATCATACTAGAACATTGGTGTTTTTATTTAAATAATTCAGGGTGCTAAAGAAGCCTAAAGTATAAAATATGCCAGAGGATTTTCTAAAGTATTCAAATTATTGCCTGTGGAGAATTAGTCAAGACCTCATATATATGATGTCAGCATTGTTAATCAATATTATTTCAAATGATATCCATAACAATTGTAACAATTAATTTTGGATTTTTAAAATCAGAATGGGTACAATATTTTGTACCTAGCCTTGCTTTTAAAAGCAAATGTTTAAAATAAATATTTCACATTATGGATGTCAAATATAGTTTCTCATTTATGATTTGAGATTAAGTGCAGGCAGTTTTCAGCGGAGATAAGGATGAGATAACTAATAAAATGTGGCTATAAACTTTATTATTATAAACTGAAAGACCTAAAAGTGAGTAAAACATTGCAACAAAAATATGCCCGTCAGTGACAGAAGAGACTCTCACTTAGTGAATTATTTTACATGCTCTATTGTGAATCAAATATAATAACAAAGCAATGGTATTAATCATAATTAAAATATCTAATATTTTTGATGGCTAAAAATGTTTTACATACATTATACCTTGTAAATTAATTTTCCATTTGAGATTAGTAAACTAGGTTTCTAGAGACTTGGTAACTTTCTGAAGGTCATACATCATAAATTCCAATGTTAGAAATTCTATATCTCAGACTGCAGAGCTAATCTACTATATACCAGATTATGTTATCTGAATTATTACTCTTTTTTACACATGGAAAGTGACCCTTACGATATTCATAACATATGATCTTTCTGAAAGTTTGAATATAAGTGTAAGTCACTAACTAGAAGAATTTTAGTGTAAAAAATTATCATATGTGCTAAGATTATTACTCCTCCATCCAAAAGCACTCATTCTTTACTGATTAATGCATTTTTAAATTATTTTAAAATTAGTGCACTATTATTTACAATACAGAATTTGAATTTTCAACACACATCTAAGGATGTTAAAATATATCTATAAAATCTAACTTTAATAAAGATATTTTTATTTATGGATTTCTA
>NW_003852809.1:50458-54841 GCF_000181295.1 Otolemur garnettii
GGATGTTTTTCACTGTGAGGATCAGAGCTCAAAGTTTGGACATAGTTTCTAATATGAAACCTGAAGACTAATTGTATTGGGGTTGTTAAATTTGTAGGCCTTGATTAACAAATCATGGAACCTTATACTTACAGAAAATGAAACAATATATTTTGAGAGATAGATTACTATGGTAGAAGTAGGTTTTAGCAATAAGAGTTTATCCATCTGATTCCCTTTACATGTAGGTTGCCTTGTCTGTAAACCCTCTAAACAGCTGTTTCCATCTTCCTTTCTCAGTGTCTGTTTCTCTCCCTGCAGTCTCACTGTTACCTCCAGACTGTCACCAGCTCACGGCTGAGATCCTGGGAGTCGTTTGCATTGTCCTACTGGCCTCTGTGTTAAAAATTGTAACTTTTAGTCCCTGTAAGTATCTGTTTGTAAGATTATTATACAACCTTTCACTTCAACAACTGAAAGTACCTCTAATCATTTCATAGGAAGTGAAAAATTACATTTAGATATTAATTATTTAATAAGGATGACTTTGTTTTTTTGTAATTATAGTAACACAGAAGCAGAACAATTTTCTCCCGAATTGTCGGAAATTTCAGAGAGGTATGGATATTAATCATGTTTTATTTTGTCTCATCTCTGGATATGCAAAATTTATTATGATACTAACAGTTAAATAATTTTGCTTCTTTATGAAAGATGGTTTTGTTCATTGACTTCTGAGACATGTGCAGGGTGCATTTATGTTTGATGTTTTGGTTATGTGGTGATATAATTATGGAATGAGAGGATGACCTTCAGGTACATGTGTACAACTGGTTTTGCTTTTGTATTTCTCAGCCTGTGAGGATGCAAAGACATGTACATATATTTTTTACCATTGAAAATACATAAACTAATTTTCATTTGAAAAATTCAAATTGTGTCCCAAAAGTAATAAATAATTTTCCTTTAGGATATCCTTGTGGTCATTATCCAGAGGAGTGGTTCACATATTCCAGCAATTGTTATTACATTAGTAAGGAACACAAAACTTGGCATGAGAGTTTGATGGCCTGTGCTTCTAAGAACTCCACTCTGCTTTACATAGATAGTGAAGAAGAAATGGTAAGATGTTAAATGTTTCACTTTATTTAGTCAATATTACATTTCTAGAATTCATCAAATTCTTGTAAACATTTTAGATTATTTCAATTCTGTATATTACCCTGTTGTTTGACTTCACAAGAGTTTAACTCTACTCATAAACTGCTAATTTGTGCCGATTTAATTACTACAAAATTGTGGCTGTTCGTGAAAGCCATGCTTCTAGAAATCCTTTTAGTGTAATTAAATTTTGCTGCTTAATTGTACTGTATAAAAACATATCACGATTGGGCAGCTTTATCACAAAGTGAGTGGACTCCTGTAATACAAGTCAGATCACAAAAATGGGGATTTCTAGCCCTAGGAACCCTGCCATGTGCATAGAGTTGTCACTTTTCCTCCCTTCCACATTATGTTGTTATTTTAAAATTCATTCTATTTGGTGTCTCTGGATGGGGGAGGTAAGTTTCATATCCTCTAGGACACAAAGTCTTTCTGTATGAGGCATTTGTGGTCATGGGATTCCTTCGCTGGACCCCTCAGCCACATCTACACTAGTGTCCCTTGGTGAGGTAGCAGAAACTCTTCCTCTGGCTGTTTACTGGTAGCAGGTCTCCTGATACATCCCCTTTGCAGATACTGCCAGCCTTGCTGGTGTTGCTGCAGGAAATACAGAGAGGGAAGGTGCCTTACCTGAGGCACCAGGGCTGGGTGCTGGGAAACAGCAGGCATACATCACTCTCTTCTATTGGGCAGGGGACTTAAAATGCCCACCACTGTGGGCACTCCTGATCCTGGAGTCCCAAACTACACCCCCTTCTCTTGCCTTCTTTGAATGTCTCCCTTGCTTGTATCTTTCATAAATTCTAAAGTTTGTGGTTGTATTTAGAAGGAAGAAACACATGTTGTAGACCATAGTTCTGCCAACACTGAATCAAAAAAACTGGGTGCATACCTAAACAATGGTGGGATGCCCAGAAAACAGTCTTTTTGTCTTATAGATTTCTTCCATGGAAACGTTTTGAATTCTATTCTAAACCTGAAACTTGCAGAAATTTAGTAAAAATACAGATAGATTTAATATTGCCATCAACCAAAATGTATTTACAGTATCTGGAATTTATTTAAATTCTTACCATTTTTGTTTTGGCAACATGGGTTGCCAAATTTCATAATTTTCATAATTTTCCTCATTAACACAAGAAGAAGAATGAAACTATTAAGTATAAATGTTTAAGAGTTCATTTTTCAGCAAAACTTATAAACATTGGTGAAAGATTTTAGCAAAGTAAAAAGTGATTTTCAACATTAATATTGCTTAGAATATTAATTTTATTTCAACAATCATAGATCCAATGGAAAACATGCTACTTGTACTTTAAAAATTGTAAAATCCTTGATAATTATTTAAATACAAAATATTTATGTTCCTATAGAAATTTCTGGGTTTCCTGTCACGACTGTCATGGATTGGAGTCTTTCGTACCAGCAGTGATCATCCATGGATGTCAATAAATGGCTCAACTTTCAAACTTC
This sequence comes from Otolemur garnettii, assembly GCF_000181295.1. Classification (NCBI taxonomy): domain Eukaryota; kingdom Metazoa; phylum Chordata; class Mammalia; order Primates; family Galagidae; genus Otolemur; species Otolemur garnettii. The sequence continues at coordinate 53,075 of NW_003852809.1, forward strand.
AGTAAGTTTTAATGAATGGAAGTATACAGTAGAAAATATTAAAAAGGAGAAATTCATCAAACTAATATAAGTATGTTTCAATTGAATTATGGGCACAAAAAAGATGTTGAAAGTTAGTGAAATGTTGATATAAATATTAAAGAATGAACCACAGTAGTTCCACCTTATCAGTGGTTTTATTTTCTCTATTTGGAGGTCAATCTTAAAAAAAAATTTAATGAAAATTCTAGGAAAAACACTTCATGAACTTTAAAATTCTCAGTGTTCTGAGTAGGATGATGAAATTTTGCATTGTCCTGCTCTGTCTTCCCTGGGATGTGCATCATCTCTTTGACCAACAGATCACACTGTAGGGGCGACCCCATCATTAGTCATGTCATGGTCCTCTGGTGATCATACCAATTGTCCTCCTACCACAGTGTTTGCTTGCCAAGAACCTTCTATTTTCCTCAATAATGGTGATACTGGCATATTATTATACTTACTTTTGTCTATTATTTGTTATCGTTGTTAATCCCCTCTTATGCTTGATTTATAAACGTTATCACAGTTGTGCATATATAGAATAAACATAATATATAATAGAGTTCAGTAAAATAGGTGGTTTCAGGCACCCAATGGTGATCTTGAAACACATCTCCGGTAGATATGAGAGACTACTGTGGTCAATTTTCATAATAGCCAACTCTTACTAGTAATAGATTAAAATATCATTAACTATTTTCACAAAATTGTTCCCTTGAAGTACGTGGACAATGATTTTGTCTTAGGGATTTTCCCCATAAAATATAATGGAAGTATAAACTTTTCTCCATTACAGCATATCAGAAACATTATATAAGAACTATTCCTGTGCTTTGCTACGCGACAGTAGACTTCTATCAGAAGGATGTGGATCTTTACAAAGATATCATTGTAAGCGCAGACTTCGAAAGTAGAGCACCTGAGTTTGGAGTCGGTCATGTAATTACATATTTTTTGAAATGGAAACAATATTATAATTATATAAGTCAAAATGAATTGCAATTTGTTCTAATAATGAAAAGATTTTCACAATAACATTTGTAGTGTCATATACACACCATAAATCACAGTGTATCATTCCTTTTGTATCTGGGTCCTTTCACTCAACATTGTATTTAGCATTTCTAAAAATTGCATATAATGAGAATCTGTTTGTATGAAAATTCAAGAATAGGCAATCTTATACAGACAGAAAGTGGAACAGTGGTTGTAAAAGACTAAGGGGAGGAATAGGATGTGACCACTAATTATGTTACTGTAAATAGAAATTCAGTTGAAGTTTGCCAACTCATATGCGGTCACTTCATTGATCTTATGTATTAGTTCTACCACTGGAAATGTCAAATTTTCTAGATTTTCTATACAAATTACTATTTTATCTGTAATAATCACCATTTTATTTTTTGTCCTGGTGCCATACATTGTTTTTTATTTTCACTTTCTAAATTTTTATTTTCAATGATGAATATAAGGTATAATGATGGTTCTTTGTATACCTTTAAAAATATTAAATCAATATTGTGCTTCTGAAATGAAATAATATTGCTCATTAAAAAAAAAAATGTCAGTGATGGCTTGGTACCCGTAACACAGTGGTTATGGCATCAGGCATATGCACCGAGAGTGGTGGGTTTGAACCCGGCCCGGGCCAGCTAAAACAACAATGACAACTGCAACAATAACAACAACAAAAACATCTGGGCAATGTGGTGGGCACCTGTAGTCCCAGCTACTTGGGAGACT
>NW_003852809.1:57027-63354 GCF_000181295.1 Otolemur garnettii
CACTTCTAGGAGTTTTGTAGTAGAATCCCTGGTGTTTTCCAGATATACTATCATATCATCCGCGAAAAGTGAAAGTTTAATCTCTTCTGACCCTATGCGGATGCCCTTGATTGCCTTTTCTTCCCTAATTGCGATGGCTAAAACTTCCATTACGACGTTAAAGAGCAATGGAGACAATGGGCACCCTTGCCTTGTTCCTGATAACTCAACTTTTTTAATACATATAGGGTTAATTTGGGCTTCTGTTGTTTTACATTTTAGTAATTTGTGTATTTTAAGAATTTTTAATTTCACATGCATTTTAAATTGTACTTATAACATGGATTCATTACTCATTTGACATCTGTTAAAACCATAATGTATTAATACTTTTAGTGTATAAATAAAATGTTTATGCTCTCTGTGGTTCTTTTCTTAATTATCTTTCTCAATGTTAATAAGTGTTTTCAATGAAAATCTCTTTAGGTTTGTTGATCTTCCCTACTAATTGTATCTCATCATTTTTCTACTATTTGTTATTAACTTTCTTCTGCTTCACTTGTATTTAATTTAATTTCAGATTTTCTCTTTCCATTCTCTTTAGTTACTTATTTAGGGAATTTTATTTCTAATTCCATTTTCTGTAATATAAACATTTAAGGCAACCAATTTGTCACAAGAAAAACCTTGATTTTATTTATAACTCATATATACATTGGGATTAACAATTTTGTAGTGATTTCTTTGGTTCTTATTTTTCTTTAGCAATATATGATAGAATAAAAAATCATGTAGACTGTCACATTTTGGGTTATGCACTTCAAATTGGGTAAACTGTAGCTACAGTAATTCCGTGAAGCTGAAAGTGTTCTGGATGACCATTAAAATGTGGTTAGTGTGATAGAAAAACTGATTTTAAGTGCTATTTTTTCCATTAATTATTGTTAACAGTGAATAGCTATATTTTAAGTGTCTATGTCTTCTGGCCAAGCTTGGCTAGTGGTACTGTACTGAGAGGACAGTTCCATATTTATATTAATATGCTTGAAATATGAGATTACAGCATACTTTTGGGAAATTCCTATGAGAACTTTAAAATATGAATATTCCATGTTAGTTTATGTGTGAATGTGTGCATGGATGCATGTTTGTAGTGGTTAATTGTCTAGTTAAATCTTTCTATAGGCTCACTGCTATACTGTTCCTGTGTAATAAGCAGTGAGACAGAATTGTCTATCACGTGGTTATGATCATTTATTCATTCATTTCTTTCAATTTTATGTTGAAATAGTACTATTAGGTACATACATATGTTAAAAGAATATAATTAATGATTTGAAAAATAAATAAATCATTATTAAACTACATTACTAATAATGACTCTTGCCTTATACCATCACAGTACATTAACCATAGCAGTTTTCTACTGGTCTGTATATGATTCATTTTTTTAAAATTTCAAAATATTAAAAAGGTACAAGTTTTTGTTACATATCATGTTTAGGTCAGAACTTTTGATGTACCTATACCCAATACATGCATATTTACTCCTCAGGTCCCCACACTCCCCCTTCTTGGATTCCAATGTCCTTTATATCTCTTTGTGTCTGTAGGTACCCATTGTTAATCTCCCTTTTATTAATGAGATCATCTGGTGTTTAATTTTCTATTTTTGAGATATTTAACTTAGAGTAATAGTCTTAGTTTCATCTAAGTTGTTGTAAAAGACACTATTTCATTCCTTCTTATGATTGAGTAGTATTCCATGGTGTATATCTAACTTTCTTTATGTACACATGAAGTATGGGCACTTAGTTAATTCCACATCTTTGCAATTGTAAACTGTGCTATAATAAACATTTGAGTGCAGGTGTCTTTTTACAAAATGCCTTCTTTTTTCATTTCTTTCAAATATTAAGGGGGTACAACTATTTTTATTATATGGATAACTTTATAATGCCTATGTTAGGATATTAGTGTTCCTATCACCCAAATAGGTGATTCACTATACCTGTTATGTAGATTCACTGCATTCACTGTACCTGTTATGTAGATTTTTATCACTTCTTTCCTCCCCATCCCCTTCTTGATTTCCAATGACTTACTTCTCTCCATGCCCACCTGTGGTCATCAATTAGTTCCATAATATTAGAGAGTTACATGTGGTGTTTATTTTTCCATTCCTATAATATGTCATTTAGGGAATGGACTCCAGTACTATCTAAATTGCTGCAAAAGACATTCACTCATTACTTTCAATAGTGAGTAGCAGTACTCCACAGTATTCTGGTATCACATTTTGATAATCCACTCATGAATTGATGGGCACTTAAGTTGATTTTACATCTTTGCTATTGTGAATTGTGCTGCAATAAATGTTTAATTTCAGCTGTCTTTTAGATGAAATGATTTATTTTCCTTTGGATAGTAGTCAGTGTGGGAATGCTGGGCTGAATGGTAAGTCTATATTTATTTTCTTGAGGAATCTCCATACTGTTTGCCATGGAGTGTGTACTAATTTGCAGTCTCACTAACAGTGTGTAAGTGTTCCTTTCCCTCTGCATCCATGCTGGCATTTACTGTCTTGATCATTTATTATTTATTTATTTATTTATTTGAGACAGAATCTCACTATGTTGCCCTCAGTAGAGTGCTGTGGTATCACAGCTCACAGCAACCTCAAACTTTTGGGGTGGCAGCACTCTAAGTGATTCTCTTGCCTCAGCCTCCCGAGTAGCTAGGACTATAACCCCCACCCTCCACAATGCCTGGCTATTTTTTGGTTGCAGTTGTCCTTGTTGTTTAGCAGGCCTGGGCCAAGCTCTAACCCACCGGCTTCAGTGTATGTGGCTGATCCCTTACTTACTGAGCTATGGGTGCCGACCCTGTCTTGACCTTTTAATAGTAACCATTCTGATGGGGGTATGATGGTATCTCCTTGTGACTTTAATTTACATTTTCCTGACGATTAGCAACATTGAACATTTTTTCACATGCATGTTGATCATCTGTATATCTTCATCTGTGAACCTTTTTCATGTCTTTAGCCCAATTATTGCTGGGGTTATTTGTTCTTTTTTCTTTTCTTTTCTTTTTTTTGTAGTGACAGACTCTCACTTTATCACCTGAGTAGAGTGCCATGGCGTCACACAGCTCACAGCAACCTCCAACTCCTTGGTTTAGCCAATTCTCTTGCCTCAACTTCCCGACTAGTTGGGACTATAGGCACCTGCCACAACCCCCAGCTATTTTTTTTGTTGCAGTTAGGCCAGGGCTGGGTTTGAACTCTCCACCCTCGGTATATGGGGCTGGCACATTATCCACTGAGCCACAGGTGCCACCCTGTTCTTTTTTTCTTAATTTGTCTGGTCACTGTAGAATCTATTACTACATTACCAGATGTATAGAGTGTGAATAGTTTCTCCCATTTGGTAGGTTGTCTATACTGTTGATTATTGACTTACCTGTGCAGAATCCTTTTAATTTGATAAAGTCTTATTTTTTTCTCGTCCTGCAGATTTCCTGTTACCTCCAGAGAAAGTCATTGTTGGGATCCTGGGAAGAATCATCTGTTTTATCTTAATGTCCACCATGTTAACAAGAGTTCTCCTATCCTGTAAGTAGGTTTTCGTAAAATGGAGGGGAACTTTTACACTTAATGATTGGAAGTGCCTCTAAAAGTTTCATAATATCAGGGAATAGAATTATCACTTTATCGATATTTTTCTGAAGTAAGTGAGAAATTGTTATTCTGAAGTTTTCAGAAGTATACATGAGAAAATAATTGTACAGTCTTTGCTTTTAATTGTACGTATTTATTCAAATTTCATAATTCACTGTCAGGTGGTAAGAGACTAAAAATCTTACTCAGTAATGGAGATTAATTTTTGAAAGAGGTCATTACAATTTATTTGTAATGTATAAAGTACACAGACAAGTGAAGTTTCATTTGTAGGCTTTTGGAAGTTTCTTTTTTTTAACCCATAAAGCCTTCACTCCATTACAAATTTATTCTTGTTAACATCAATTTTAGACCATATAATTGTAATAATAAATGATACACCAAATGAAAACTAAACTTATTGTGACTTACTTAGCTTTTCATTTGTAAATAATATTTATTTAATTTTTGTAGCTACATTTGCACAGAAGCAAAATAATTCTTTCCAGAATATAAGAAATCAAAAGATACTGGTATTATTTGTTTTTAATTTTGTCTCAGTCACAGCTTGTGTAAGAGTTAAAATTCATATATTTGGGGAAATAAATGAAAATATTGGATGTTAAATATTTGTAAATAAAGATCATAAGAAAAGGTTCGACACCTGTAGCACAGTGGTCATGGCACCAGCCACCTACACTGAGGGAGGCAGGTTTAAACCCAGTCCCGGCCAGCTGAAGAACAATGACAACTGCAACAAAAGATAGCCGGGCATTGTGGTGGGCACCTATAGTCCCAGTTACTTGGCAGGCTGAGGCAGGAGAGTCACTTGAGCCCAAGAGTGAGGTTGCTGTGAGCTGTGATGCCACAGCATTCTACCAAGGGCAACATAGACTCTGTCTCCCCCCCAAAAAAATTATAAGAAGGTTTTCCCTTTTCTTCAAAAATAAATAGAAATACTTATAGAAAGTGGACTATAACACTTTTTGCTATTTGATTTGAATTACTACTACTGTCACAGGATAACAGTTAAATAATTTTGCTGTTCCAAAAAAGACATTTTGTTCAGTGATTTTCAAATATGTGTAAGGTGACTTTATGTTTATTGTTTTGCTTTATGTGGTAATATAATTATGGGATGAGGAGCTGACCCTTTTCACTTGAATATGTGTGAGTGGTTTTTCTTTTATATTTACCAGCCTATGAGGATGCAAAGGCATATATATACATTGTTATGCCTTTGAAAATATGTAGATTGAATTTCATTTTAAAAATTCATGTTGGCAAGGGGAGGGGCAAAATGGCCAACAGGTACCAGCCTCCAACAGAAGCTCTCATCCAGAGGGAAGGATAAAGTCCAGAAAATACCCAACAAAGTTGAAGACTAGGAGCCCAGCCAAGAGAGAAGAGTGATACCTGCAGGACACCTCTGCTGAGGCATGTTGCAACTCCTAGAAAATAATCTACAGGTACATAATACATCCCAAAGGAAAAATATCCATCCCCTCCCACAAATAATAATTGTTTATCTCTTTGTTTTCTCTTCATCTGCTCCTGTAAGTTTCCTACAGGCAAGCGGTGAACTGAGGACCTATTATCTCACCCCACATGTAAGAACTACAGGAGGAGGGGTCTTCTCCCCTACAGGGGCCATGCTGAGATTCCAAATAACCTTCTCTTCAGGCAGAAAAATTGAACTAACATTTTCACTGCCATTTTGAACTTCCAGTCTACCTTTCCCCCTTGCCTGCAGAGACAGTGAGAGGAGGCCCAAGAGCAGTGTCCTCCCACCCCTTTGGGATCAAGTGCCCTGTCCCAACCCTACAGCAGGAGACTTGCTTGAACCATAGGTTCCCCACACAGCTGCTGACCCACGTTCCAGGCACCCCTGTGAGTCACCCTGAGGAGTGATCGACCTGCACGTTCCTGGCACCCCAGACCAGGTGGCTGGAGAACTGTGAGAGGATGGTCATTTCAGAGGGAACCACAATGAAGTGGCGGTACCCTGAGGTGAAGAGCAGTAGCCACAGCAGTTAGAATAATAAGGCTCACATCCCTGAGGCTTTTCCAGACAGACATGCCCTATCTCTCCAGGCAACCAGAGGAAGCTGGCATCTTCTCTGGAGGCAGCCACTGGCAGAATGGTTTGGGGATGGTCTTCAAATGGTGCAAATTCATCATGGGGCAGAATCAGTGGAAAAACTCTGGTAACCTGAATAACCAGAGTAGATCAACTCCTCCAAGGAAGGATGGGGCAGATGCAATTGAAGATCCCATCCATAAACAGATGGCAGAGATGTCAGAAATTGAGTTTAGAATCTGGATAGCAAATAAGATTAACAGAATGGAGGAAAGGAGAGAATTAGAATTTCAAATTATTCAAAAACTGTCTCAAAAATTCAATGATTTCAAAGATAAAATTACCAAAGATTTTGACACACTGAGGCAAGAGGTTGCAGCCCTCAAAGATATGAAAAATATGGTAGAATCCCTCAATAGCAGAATGCAGCAGGCAGAAGAAAGGATATCTGACATTGAATACAAAGCTTTTGAATGCACCTAAGGGCTAAAAGATGAAGAGAAATGAAGAGGAAAAATAGATCACTCTCTCAGAGATCTCTGGATTATTCAAAGAAAACTAGTATTTGCTTTATAGAAATCCCTGATGGCAAGTTGCTTCACCCAGC
>NW_003852809.1:67685-68671 GCF_000181295.1 Otolemur garnettii
TGAATGTCTTAACACAATAACTAAGAAAATGACATGAAGGCTATGTTGACCAGTTGGATGAAAGTATTTCAAATTGTATATAGAAACAGTACACTGTACCCCATGATAGTATTAATGTACACAGCTATGATTTAATAATAAAAAAATTCATGTTGCGTTCAGATAGTAATTCATAATTTTTTTCCAAGATATAATTGCAGTCACTGTCCAAAGGAGATATTTCATATTCCACCAGTTGTTACTGAGTTAAAAACTTGGAATGAGAGTTTGCTGGCCTTTGCTTCAAAGAACTCCAGTCTCCTTTGCATAGATAATGAAGAAGAAATGGCAAGATGTCAAATATTTCCAATACTTTTTTAAAAGCTTCATTCTGTCAATATTATGTTTACACACTTCACCAGATTCTTGTACATATTTTAGTTTAGTTATTTTCATGTCTGTATTTATTCTGTTGTGTGACATCACAATAGTTTGTTTTGATTCATACCCTGTTAACACACATTTAGTTATTACCAGTTCTTGCTGTTAGTGGAAAACCATGCTTCTCTATGTGCTTTTATTGTAAATTAAAATTTCTATTTAATTGTACTGTATGTAAACACTTTATGATTGTGCAGCTTCATCACAAAGTGAATGGACTCCTGTAACACAAGTTGAATCACAAAATGGGAGGGATCTGATTCCCAGCAGCCCTGTCTATGTACATGCCTTTGTTTCTCCCCCCTTGTCCTCAACTCACTGTATTTACTTTTAATATTACAAATAAACTTTATTCCTATTTAAATTTTCATGTGTTGAGTCATATAGTATCCACTACATGGGTATCTCTTCTCTTGTATTCATGCAGTGAGCTATAATTTATTAACTTTCAGTGTTGTATTATGTACACACAACATTATAAAATGATTCTGTCAGGCATCTCATGTCCTCAGGGACACAGAGGGTCTCCTGTCAAAATTCAGTAGTGAGAAATTATGGTGAACACC
>NW_003852809.1:68864-88787 GCF_000181295.1 Otolemur garnettii
GCTATGTGGGTTGACATTTAACATTAGCACAACAGTATGTGTGACACCTTAAGTGTGACAAAATTGTATGTGTTAGTTTAAATTTTCTCCTAATGAAAAACTAGTTTCTAGAACATTAGCTATAGTTTTAGAAAAGATACAGAGTCCTTGGATCAGAAAAGTCTTGGCATCTTGACTGCTTACAATGGATCAAAACAGGATGGTTCAAAAGGTATAGATTATAAAATTCCTCTAAGTTACCTCATCATCATTCCCTGTGTCTTAAATTTTTGGTGTTTTAATGAAGAACCTGTGAGTTTTGAGTTTTGTGGCACATGATTTATAAATCCAATACTGTTATAAATTATGAATAGCACTCAGATTAAAATGTAATCTTCAGGCTTGAAAAAAATGTACCTCTTTAGTTAATCTGCAAATAGTCAAAGTCAGAGTTGTCTGTTATATAATTTTTTCAATTACTACATTTTCCAAGTGAAGGTATTTTGGAAATGAAATTTAATCTTTTCAAATCTCTGTAAGTTATATTAGTCTACATTTCTTGGACCACAGATATTAATTTATCTATCATTTTCTCTTAAATCTCAAGTTCTCTTTGAAGTTGTTCTATTTGGGCTTTCTATTGTTCTAGAAAAGTGGTGTGTAGAGAGCATCATCAGAATATTTAATTTCTATGTTTCACTCTTCCATCCACATGTGCTATAGCATAGTCTGTAAGATGCTGGATACTGTTTTTATGTAATGATCAGAAAAGTTTAGAATATTTGGAATTTCAAAAATGGGGACATCATCCCTGGTGAAACTACAAAGGGTTTATGTGGAAAAACTGTACCTTTGAAAGTATGTTTGGTATTTGGTCACCTCTGTAGGAGATGACTTGCAGGATGCTGCCTATAGTTCCGCCTGTGGGAGGCTGGTAATGAGTAAAAGCAGGATCCATGTTCACTCGCACAGACATGCTCCTGGAGGCAGCAGATGATCCAGTTTGTGGATATGAGAATGTGGGCTGATTTTGCGTGACCTATTTGTTTGTCCTGAGGTGGAATTAGCTGAGACTGAGGATATAGGTTGTATATCAGACATAACTTCATCAATATTTGGGGATCTGGCAGCTCTCTAAACAGTAGGTTAATTTCTATTTAAGGCCTGATATTGACCAAAGAGAAACTTCTAGAGGTTTGTGATCCAGAGGGATGCAATTGTAAAGAATGCTTTATTTGTGGTAACTCATTTGGTTTTTTCAAGTTCCCACTGAAATATTCTGAATGTGATATAACAGAAGTTATTATTGCCAGGAGACTGGGAGTTATCAAATGAATTCATGGTGCTTGTGGAGTAGTATGTGAACTAATGAGCACATAGATGTGAGAAGTCTGATGACCTTGCTGATTTTGTTGCTGGCTTGTTATAATACAAGATTAGATTTAGAATAAGTAGTCAAGGGACTAAGTTGCAAAGACTGATAAAATAGTGAAGGGTCTTACTTCCACAATTTTTTTTTCTTTTTTTTATGTTAAATGTCCATGATTTGAAATCCAAGTTGAGAGAAGTCATTTGATTGCATAGACCAGAAATTACAAAATCTGAAAATTTACCTCTCATTCACTATAAATGTATTTGTATTTCTCTGATAGATATCTTCATAACATGAATCCATGTTGTTATATTTTTGTAACATGAATCTGAAAAAAACAACTTAAGGTTATTCAGGTAACAGAATTGCAAGCATTTGTGAGAATAAATTGCGATATCCAGTCAGAATGCTGTTACTAAAAGTTATGATATATAACCTAATATGGATAGAATTTTACCATAGATTGAATCACAGGTAATGTAAAAACCTGAGAAATTAACATTGATTTTTTTTTTTAATTTCAGATCATTATTGGGGTACACATGATCTGGTAATATAGTTTGCTCTTGTGTGGATTCAATCAGAGTTACAGGTGTGTCCTTGTCTCAGAAAGTGTGCAGTATACCAGTGCAATGTACTCATTAGGTGGGAACTAACCCAACTCCCTATCCCTGTCTCTCGTACTTATTTCATTGAACCATGTGAACTTATAGGTGTTGAGCAAATAGCTCCAATTTATTATTGAGTACACATGCTTGTTTTTCCATTCTTGTCATGTAGTAGTTTCAATTTTGTGGTTTCCATTTTGTAGTTTCAATTTCATAATATGACTAATAGAAAAGATTATTAATATATTTTATATAAACATAATACACAAATGAACATAAATTACTTCCAAACTGGAAATATATAAAGCATGCATACAAAACATATATCAATATAGGATTATTAATTTGGTTTTTGAAAATATAGTGGAACCTCTATAAGTTGACCACCCAAGGGACTGTAACAAACTGGTCAACATACAGAGGCAGTCAACATAGGAACTTGGCCTGCTATACTCATACATACATGGGCGCATGTCCTGTCTATGAAAATTAGGTCAACTTAAGAACGTGGTCAATGTAAGGAAATGGTCTACTAAGAAGGCTCTACTGTATGTTAAAATGAAATAAACACAAATAAATATATAGCTAACCAACATTAGCCATTCTTTTGGAAGGCTCAAAACTAGTTCTGATTACAAAAACATAAACATAAATTTTAATTCCATTTTTTCTAGATTTAGACAGCTTAGATTGGGTTTATCCAAACTTGATCTTTAAGGGTTGCATGGACGTGAGTATCTTGGAGTGACAGTTAATAAATATTCCCCAGTTTTTTGGTGCAATTAAAAATGATCAAAAGATTTCCATTTGATACAAACAATATAATTTAAAGTTTTTTTCTTGGTATCCCTGTTTCCTTTAATTTTTGTGTTAAATATCTTTTTTTAATCTTTCCTATTTCTTACTTTGGGGAAATATTCTGAAATTACTTCCTTCCCTGACTTAGTTTCACTGAGGCTTTAATCATTTACAAAAACAGTCCTATTAAAATAGAGACAATTAGTCATGATAGAGAATGAATAAATAACCATTTTAATGACCAGTTATTTTATATTTTCAATTTCTAGTATGCTGATATTTTTAAGAATTGATTAAAATCTTGTCCTTCTCAGAGACATTTGTTTTTGTTAAGAAAATCTAAAAATTAAATGATTTTTTTAACAAACATAATTAAATGCAGGACTTTAAGAATTAAATCAGAGAAACTAAGAAGATAAGTTTGGCAATGATGTATTTTGTGTCATTTGCCGTAGTTGAAATTGTACTAATTTCTCAGAGTAAATAACAACAAATATTCATAAATATATTTTGACAATGTAACTATGAGTTCTAGAACTTTATACATTATAATACAAGTAACATGATAAGAATATGGAAAAAGATTTAATGTTAAGATTTAGCAACCTAGTCTAAAGGTGAATCTTAAATATCTAGGCACTTTTAAGATTTAAGTTGGCACATTTGTGATTGAGATTTGTAAAAGTTAACTGCATGAGTAGTCAAGTCTCTTTCTCCCCCTATATCTTGTAAAATATAAATACAGCTTTTCAGAGACACTTGCAATGAACAAACTGAAGGACCCATTTTAGAATTCTATTCTGTCCTTGCAATATGAGCCCAAAGTCTCCAGTATTTTAGAGGTGTGTGGTGAGATAACCTAATTTCAAATTAGCCCATGTGTGAGATTTTCCGTTCAGACTTTAGATGTCACGTTGATGAGAAATCTACTTTTTCCACTCTTGCCTCACTCTGAGCCTCACAGGGCACTCTGTGAAGATCACAGACATTATTTGTTCATGTCCAGAATTGGTGCCTCCAAATTTCATCTTTTATTTCTCTGCTACCCTAGGCCTTTTTTAATGAGAGTAATCTGACCTCTGCACCGAAGGATGCATGACTTTCTGGAGACAGAAGGTATGTGTTGCTACTCTATCTCTCAACTAGCCTACCTCATTTGGGGGAAGATTCCAAGTACTGGCGTCTGATGCAACTGAGGTACAATTAATGTGCAATGAAACCAAAGTAGACATGTATTTCTTTATTTGAATAATTCAGGGAAAAAACCTGAAATATAAAATATGCTGAAGAGTTCCTAAGTTTCCAAACTGTTGCCTGTGGAGACCTAGTCAAGAGCATATCCAGGGGTCCTCAAACTTTTTAAACAGGGGCCCAGTTCACTGTCCCTCAGACCACTGGAGGGCCGAACTATAGTTTAAAAGGACAGGCGGTGGCAAAAACACCCGGCAGGCCGACTAAATATCCTGCACGGGCCTCTTGTGGCCTGTGGGCCATAGTTTGAGGATGCCTGAACTATATCTGAGTTAGTCAGCAAACATAATTTAAGAGAGACACCTAAACATCTTAACAATGAACAATTAATTTCGGATTAGTGATTATAACTTTGTGTATCATTGAATTATAAGATAATTTATATTAAGTTCAGCCATGTCAAAATAGTAAAGGAATTACTTTAATGATGAAGCCAAATGTAATTCCTCAGACACTTATCCAAACAGTATAATAGTAAAGTTAGGGCCAGATAAATTATATAAAATGCTGAACCTAGTCATAATCAAAAGCCATAAAATGTACACACTGATAACTTGTAAGAAACTTGTCTAATGACTTATTTTCCATGTTAACTGACATGAAATCAGAAATGATAACATAGCAATTGTGAATAATTTAATAATTAAAATCTCTAATATTTATAGAGAACTTTAAGTACAAGTTTGAGTGGTAGATGTTTTACATGCATTACATTTTGTAATTAGATTAACAAACTAGGTTATCAGATACCACTTAACATTTTAAAGGTCATACATTGTGAGTTGCAAAATCAAAACCAATTCTAGCTCTCATTAACTCCAAGCCAATTGATTGAAGTATTTTATTACATTGTATGAATTATTACAAATACACAACTAAAGATACCTTTATCGATATAAACAAAATATCTTTGTTGAAATTTAAAACAAAAATATTCTATAAATCATTTACATTTTAACTTATATTTTATGGTTTTATATTTAAGCAATAAAATCAACTGCTAATATCACCATAGAAGTATTAAAATTTTTTTATATTGTTTCTATTACTATTTAGTATGCATAAATTAATTATTGTCATGTACATATCCTAAATAGTTTAGTGATTTCTCAGAAACTTTCAGGCATTCAAACAAAAGAACACTTCTGAACCAAGAATCCATTTGGTAAACAAGTGTAAGGAAAAAGTATTAATAGTTTAGTGGAAGAGAATAAGTTGTATGTCAGCTTTCCTATTCTCTATTTTACAATTACGTGGTGTTTAACCATTTTAGACTTTTGAGATTATCATAAATCAGGGTATAAGTTTCTGTAGTATGACGTTTTAATTTTTGATATTGGTATTGTTTTGATGTTAATTGTTTTTTAAATAAGACTTTAATAAGCATATTTTTATTCATGGACTTTTTTTTATTCCTTACTAACTTACAGCTTTTCATTGTTCTGGCAATAGTGATTTGACAAATACAGAGAATCTTTTTGAAAATATTTTACCCTAAGACAGTTAAGCTCTAAGGATGTTACAGTGAGAACTTTAGATTCTTCAGTGCAAAATAAGACCCAATACCCTCTCTCCACTACATTTTTTTTTTTTGAGACAGAGTCTCACTTTGTCGCCCCCTGTAGGGTGCTGTGGTATCACACAGCTCACAGCAACCTCAAACTCTTGAGGTCAAGTGATTCTCGTGCCTCAGCCTCACAAATACTTGGGATTATAAGCAGCAGCCACAACGCTGGACTATTTTTTTTTTTTTTAGAGACAGGGTCTTACTCTGACTCAGGCTGATCTCTACCCAGTGAGCTCAGGCAATCCACCCACTTGGGCCTCTGGGAATACTCCACCACATCCTTTTTGACTGGACTAGGATATTTTCTTTATATAAACTATTTATTAATTTTTTAAGACAAAGCACAGTCCCTGAAATTGTACAGCTGCACGGATGGATAACCAAAGAGTGATCTACTCTGACATAAATCAGGCTCAAACCCAAAAGAAGCAGCAAAGGAAACCAATGGGCACTAAAAGTTCCGTTTCAGAACACGAACAAGAAATAACCTATGTGGAGTTAAACCTTCAAAGAGCAGCTCAGGATCATCAAGGGGATGACAAAGCTTACCACTGCAAAGGTAAAGCTCTTACTAGTTCCTCAATGCAACTGTTCTAGGATGCACAGTTGGGTGAAGGAGTGTGCAGGGCGTGCTTGCATGGTTTTATTAATGAAGATCAGAGTTCTAAGTTGAGATGTGATATTTTCATATGAAATATGCAGACAAATTTTACTGGCATGTTGTTGAAATCTATAGTCTTTGTCCAATAACTCCTGGAGAGCTGCATTTATTGGAAATGCAATGGGATGTGTATCTGAGAGAAAGATTACTACTGGAGGTACCGGTAGTCCAAGTTTATTTATGATTCCCTGCAAATGTGGGATCTCTTTTATGCAAATATTCTAACAACCCTCACTAGCATTCCTCTCTCAGTGTGTCTGTTTCTCTTTTGGCAGATTTACTGTTACCTGCAGAAAAACTCATTGCTGGAATCCTGGGAGTTATTTGTCTTGTTTTAATTTCTATGTTGGTAACAAGAGTTGTCATTCCCTGTAAGTGTTTTGGAAGAATCAAAGGGAACTTTGACACTTAATGACAGAATGTGCCTTTTAATTTCATAATATCAAGGAATAGAATTCACATTATAATGCATATTGTAAACTCAATGAGGAATGCTTATTTTCAACTTTTCAAAGGGATAAATGAAAGAATAATTGAACACACTCTCTGCTTTTAAATATATGCATATATTAAAGTTTCATGACTCCAAAACATGTTTTAGGAGACTGAAAAAGCTCACCAAAAAGTAGAAATAATTTTTAAAATGTTTAAATCCTGTACTTAGAATATTGTGATATAGAAGTGGACAGAGATGCTGAAGTTTGGTTTTGTAGGTTGTGGATATTTCTTTCCCCAAACATTCATTAGTTCATTACATTTTTTTCCTAAAAAAAAAACTTTATCCACATATTTCTAATTCTAAATGATTATGACTTATTTACACACTAACTTTTAATAAAGTATTACTTTTTCTACCTTCTTCAGCAACACAGAAGTGGAACAATTCTTCCCAGACCATGAGAACTCAGAAAGGTACTGATAATAATCATTTTTTATTTTGTCTAGATCTTAGGTTGTATAAAAATAGTAATAGATATTTTGGGGAAAAATAAATTAAAATATGAGACATTAAACTCTCATAAATAAAGATTGTAAGAGGGCATTCCCTTTTCTCTAAAAATAAATAAAAATAATCATTTAAATCACTAAACCTCTTTTGCTATTTGACTCAAATTACTACTGCTGTCATATACTACAGTTAATTTTGCCATTCCAAAAATATACTTTTATCCAATTCAGTCATTTTTCAGATATGCATGCAGGGTGGATGTATGTTCATTGTTTTGCTTTATAAAGTAATAGAATTAGGAAATAAGAGATTCTTTTCTGTGCATGTGTGTGTGATTGGTTGTTCATTTATATTTATCAGGCTGTGAGAAAGTAAATACTTGTACATATAATTTCAAACCTTCAAAAATATGTAAATTATTTTACATTTTAAAAATTTATATTTCTTCCCAATAGTAGGTTATAATTATTTTATTCTCAGCTTATCCTTGTAGTCATTGTCCAGAGGAGTGGTTCACACATTCTAACAATTGTTATTCCATTGGTAAGAAACCCAAACCTTGGAATGAGAGTTTGATGGACTGTGCTTCTAAGAACTCTACTCTGCTTTATATAGATAATTTGGAAGAAATGGTAAGATGTTAAATGTTTCAAACACTATTTTAAAAGCTTGTTGCAGTCAGTATTACCTTCATAAAATTCATCACATCTTGCACATATTTTATTTTAATTATATTCACGTTTATTTGATATTCTATTGTTTAGCTTCACAGTAGTTTATGTCTATTCATACACTGCTAATGCACACTTAAATATTATAAATTGTGGATTCTCCCAGAAAATGATGCTTCCATGAATGCTTTTATTCTAAACTAAATTTTATTATTTAATTGTACTAGATGTATATAAATGGGTCATGACTGTGCAGATTTATCATAAAGTGAATAGAGTCTTGGAATACAAGTCAGATCATGAAATAAGTTTCTAGCCCCGGCAGCCCTGCCTGCGTGCATGCCCTCATCACTTCTCCTCCCTCCTCTTCAAACCCTTGGATTGGCATTAAATATTACTACAAAACTTTACCTGCTTTTGAATTTTGGTAAATAGAATCATACAGTATGCACTATTTTGTCTATCTTCTTTCACTGCCATTTTGATATTTGATTGTAACTCATTCATATTAATACAGTGAAATGTAGTTTGTTAATTTTTATTAATGTATTAGATACATGTAACATTTAAAAATCCATACTATGTGGTGTCCTTGAGTGGGAGAAGTGAGTCTTATACCCTTAGAGATACAGAGGGCTCATGGATGGAGCACTTGTAGTCATAGAACACCTTTGCTGGTCCCCACAACCACCCTGATGTCTCTGGTGGCAAAGCAGAAGCTCTTCCTCTGGCTGCTTACTGTTAGCAGGGCTCCTGATAAGTCACCCTTGCTGGTGTTGCCAGCCTTCCTGGTGTTGTTGGCAGGACTCCCTCTCAACACAGAGGGGGAAGGAGCTTATCTGAGACACCAGGTTGGGTGCTGGGAAACAGCAAGCCAGGGTCATTTTGTCTGTCGGTCAGGAGACTTCACATGGTTAGCCACCGTATTGAAACCTGTACTGGGGATCCCAAACATTCTACCTTTCTCTTTCCACCTTTCAGAATGCTTTTTGCTTGAGTCCTTCATACATTTCAGAGTTTACAGTTATATTTAGTAGGAAATAGCACCTATTTTGGACTATTTGTGTTCCACTGATAACAGACAAAAGTGCGGATTTAGCTAATTAAAGAATGGCGTGGTGCTCAGAAAACCGTGTTTTTGACTTACAGAGCATTTATTTTCTCTATGACAGCCCTTTAAATTCCCTTCTAAACCCCAAACATTGAGAAATATAGCAGAAATGTACATTGATTTAATATAAGCTCCAGAAGAACTCTACATACAGTGACAGGAAGTTTATTTAAATTCATATTACATTTATTTTGTCAATATGGGTTACTGTTACATTACGTGGGTCATAATTTTCCTCATTAATGTAAGACTAAGGGAAACTACTAAGTATAAATATTTGAGTTCAATTTCACCAAAAATTACAAAATTTTGTGGATGTTTTTGATAATATCGTAGATAGTTTTCAACTTTGATATATTGTTATATATTTGACTTTGATATATATTTGATATATATTTTGACAATAATAGATCCCATGTAAAAGAACAATACCTGAAATTTTAAATTTTGAAAAAAAAACTTATATGTATTTGTTTAAATGTAAAATATTTATATTCCTATAGAAATTTCTGGGCTCCTTGTCACAACAGTCTTGGATTGGAGTCTTTCGTAATAGCAGCAATCATCCATGGATGTCAATAAATGGCTCAACTTTCAAATTAAAGTAAGTTTTTTTGAATGGTACTATATAGTGAAAAAATATACAAAAGGAGAATTCTGAATAATAATATGAATAAGCTGAGCTAGAGACATGAGTAATATCTTAAAGTTGGTGAAATGACAATAAAAATCTTGAATGGACCACAGTAGTCCCCTCTTACCAGTGCTCTCACTTTCTATATTTTGAAGCAACTGCAGCCAACCAGGCTCAAAAACTTTTGAAATGAAAATTCCAAAAGGCAACTTATGAGCTTTAAATTTCTCAGTGTTCTGAGTAGCATAAAGAAATTTCACACTGTCTCACTTTGTCTGGCCTAGGAAGTTAATCATCTCTTTGTCCAGTGGATCCTCACTACAGAGGGCCTCACTCATTAGTTACTTTGTAGCCCTCTGGTGATCACACCAGTTGTCATTGTATCCCAGTGGTTGTGTTCAACCTTCTCATTTCACTTGACAATAACTCACAAGCCCAAGAGTAGTGATGTGGGCAGACAGCATAGTTATTGTTTCTAATGCCTTCTTGTGCCTAATTTATGAATTAAACATCATCAAAAGTGTTTATATATAGAATAAACATAGCACAGAGCTATGAAGTATGTAGTTTCAGGCATCCGCTGGTGATCTGGAAACACACCATATATAGAGATAGGGGACTGCTATATTCAGATTACATATAACCAACACTTACTAATATTATATTAGAATATGATTAACTGTTTTCATAAAATGCTTCCTTTAAAGTCATGGAAAATGCTCTTGTTTCATGGATTGTCTCCATAACAAAGGATGGATTTTTCTCCATTACAGCATATCAGAAGCACACTATGGCAAATATAGCTGTGTTTTTCTAAACTTCCATAGTCTTCGGACAGATGATTGTGGATCTTCAAAAAGCTATCATTGTAAGCTCAAGCTTTAAAAGTAAAGTACCTGACGGCAGCCCCTGTGGCTCAAAGGAGTAGGGCGCTGGGCCCCATATGCCAGAGGTGGCAGATTCAAACCCAGCTCCAGCCAAAAACTGTAAAGAAAAGCAATAAAGTACCTGAGCTTGGAGTTGGCCATGTATTCTATGTTTAGTTATATGAAAATAATATTATGATTGCATAAGACAAAGTGAATTGTGTGTGTTAATAATGAAAATATTTTAAAAAATAGTATTTATGATATAATACAGATACCACATAGGATGTCATTGCTCTTGGGTCTGGCTCTTTTTGGTTAACATTGTGTTTGTTAGTCTTTGAACAAGTTGCATGTCATGTTATCAACAAACTCATAGAGAAACAAATTGGAATAATGTTGGCCAAAGAGTGAGAGAGGGGTTGGGACAGGTAGTGACCACTAATTGCTGTATTTTTTCTTTGTGGGGTAATGAAAATTTTCTAAATGTTGAAAGTGTTTTTTTTTTTTTTTTTTTGAAAGTGTTTTTTTGGTGTAACTCTTTTTGTTGTATAATGAATGAATGTATCCACTTTAAATGAATGAAATGTATGCTATTTACAAGGCATTTCGATAAAAGTGATTTGAAAACAGTTCTGCTAGGATTGTATTTGGAACTGCATTAATCCCTAAAGTCATATTTCAAGATTAGGCTTCTTTATAAAGTTGACTTTTACAATCAGTATTATTCTATGTCTGGCAATATATTAGGTTCCTTTAATTTTTCTCTATTATATTTTGTATTTTTTGTTATTGAAGTCACATGGAAACATAGATATTTCACATTTATGTTTTTATAAATAGCATCCTTATTTTAAAATTACCTTTAGTAATTCTGTTGCCATAAATAGAAATACAATTGATATTTTTATATCAGTCTCGTTATTCAGTTACTTCACTGATTTTATGTATTCTATAATTTCAAGTAGAGGATTTTTCTGGATTTTCCACAAAAGCTACTATTTTCTCTGTAATAATCACATTGTTATTTTTTTCAGTGTGCCATAAATTTTATTTATTTTCACAGTCTAGGTTTTTAATTTCAGTGGTGAAGAGAAAACACATAATAAGCCAGGCCCAATGGCTCGTGCCTGTAATCCTAGCACTCTGGGAGGCCGAGGCAGATAGATTGCCTGAGCTCACAGGTTTCAGACCAGCTTGAGCCAGAGCAAGACCTTGTCTCTAAAAATAGCCAGCTGTTGTGGCAGGCACCTGCAGTCCAAGCTACTTGGGAGGCTGAGGCAAGAGAATCACTTGAGCCCAAGAGTTTGAGTTTGCTGTCAGCTGTGATGTGACAGCACTCTATCAAGGGCAACAAAGTAAAATTCTGTCTCAAAAAAAGAAAAAAGAAAGAAAGAAAATACATAATGGATCTATACACATAATCCATATTATTCCTTGTTTTTGATTATATTTTAATATCTCATTCATATTTATGGAGGTTTTATCATAACTGCATAATATCCAAACAGTTTTAAAATATTCTCATTTTTCTAATAATTTGGCTTTGAATTAATGTTACTTTTCAATATTTGTGTATCAGTGAAGTGATATATGTTTTCTATGTATAATGTTTATAAACTAAAGTTTTTTTTTTTTAATGTTAAACAAGTCTTGTGTTTCTGAGATAAAACCATACTGGTCATTCTGTATTGCCCCTTTAAAATAATAAGTGCATGTATCATATTTAGAATAAGATTTATTTCTTACTCTATTAGAGTAAGAATTTCAAGGAGATTCTATTAGGTTTTTTTTCATTGCTACATACTTGAAAAGTCTCACTGTCAAGGCTACACTGGAAAGCATTCCTTTATTGAAAATCTGGAACCCTGTGTGTGGAAATACTGTTTATTAATCATTAGTGATTTCATCAGAGTTTATTGAACACATTGGTAGGAATGTTACTATAACAAATCCAATCTTTTTAATACATATAGGTTTTACTCAAGTTTCTATTGCTTTACTACACTTGGTAATTTGATTATTTTAGGAATCTGCATTTCATAAGGACATTAAATTCTATTTAATGTGATTTTAACATGGTTTTATTTTAAGTTTGATATCTATAAAGACCACAACTATTCGCATACTTACAAAGAGGTGGCCAACATATAAAGAATATTTTGTAAATATTTTGTAAAATGTTGTAATGACTATTTTGTAAATAAAAGTAAATTTATATTTCCCATTTTCCTTATGTATGGCAACTTTAAAAATAAAATATTTGTACCTTCTGTGTTTCTTTCTTAAATAGTCTTATAACAATTCTATTGTGTGTTTTCAATATAAAATATCTTTGGCATGGTCCTCTTTACTAAGTGTGTCTCCTGATTTTATATTGTTTATTATTCTCTTTCTTCTTCTTCAGTTGTATTCAATTTAACTCCAGCTTTTCTCTTTTTAATTTCTTTTGATGCATGCTCAGATAATTCTATTTCCAATTTTATGTTTTGTAGTAGATGAATGTAAGTCAATCAGTTTTTCATAAGAAAGACATTTATTTCACTCATAATTCATACAAGTTGTGACTATTTATAAAGTAGCTTCTTTGGGTTTTAATTTTTAGCAAAATATGATAGAAGTAAAAATAATATACTCATCAAGTGAAGCAGTGGGAGTGGAGAAAGGATAAAGGAACCTGTAACTGGCTGTAATCAATAGTTGTAAACACCACTGCACTCAGACCACCCAGAATTAAAAATAATATAGATTTTCAAACTTTTAATTATTGATTTCTATTTGTATAAATTTTCTTATAGCTTTTTTTGTTGCCATCATGCACTTACATTGGCAGCCCTGTACAAACAACTCAGTAAGGTTTCATAATGTTGGGATATCAAGTATCTTACAGTTGTGTTTGTGTTGATGTGTGGTGCTGATGGGCAATCATTAATGTTGCTGCATGCTTTTGTGTGCTGTCACAAGAATGTAGAGCTTATACTAGAGCAACAAACAAACATGTGTAAATTTCTTGTTAAACTTGGCAAGAGTGGAAGTGAAATTAGAGACATGTTAGTCTGAGTTTATGATGACAAAGGCATGAAGGAAATGGCAGTGTGCCAATGGATTAAACATATTTTGAGAGGAGAGAAAGTGTCACTCATGAAAAGAGGTCAAGAAGGTCACTAACAAGAACTGATGAAAACTTGCAAAAATTCATTCAATTGTGTGTGTGTCAAAATTGTCAGTTGACTATGACAAGCATAGCAGACCAAGTAAACATCAATAAAGAAAGAAGAAAAAAAAATTTTATAGATACCATATCATCTTTATTTATTTTTCAATTTGTTTTTTATTTCAAATTAACACAAAGATACAAATTTTTAGGTTACATTGTTCTCACTTCCAGGATAAAGTACCATTTTTAAAAGAGCACCTGACCCAGGTGGGCATATTATACACCCTCACAATGTGTACAGTAGATGAGATCCTGCCTCATGCCCTCCCTTATTCTGCCAATCATCCTCCTCCCGGCCCCCTCCTGCCTTCCTCTACCACCATACTAGACTATATTTGTGTTTTATCGGTCTTATAAGTATGTCATTGTGTATATATTGATTTCATATTAGTATGGAGTATATTAGTATTTATTTTCCATTCTCAAGACACTTTACTAAGAAAAATGTATTTCAACTCCATCCAGGTTAATGTAAAAGATGCAAAGTCTCCATCTTTTTTAATGGCTGAATAGTTTTCCATGGTATACATATACCACAGAAACATGAAAATCTAAACTGAAATTATTGACCAACAACTAACTCATGGCTATTACATCATGACAGTTCACACAGCACCATCTATAATGGACCTTTAAGCCAGTAAACAAAGAACTGTATTGAAACACCCTCTATACTCACCTGATCTGGCTCCCATTAACCATTTATTTACCTGAGGATAGATAAAATAAATATCAAAAAGAAGACATTTTGGTGACACTCACAACATTGAGGGTAATAGAACAACAGCTTTGATGGCCATTCCTGAAAAAGTTTGAAATGGCTTTGATGGATAAACTAGACCCTGGCATTAATGCATAGATTCCCAACAGGAGTACTTCCAAGGTGACTATAGTGATATTCAGCAATGAGGTACATAGAGCACATTTTGAGCTCTTTTCATTCCAAATGAGACTTAGGAAATAAAATACTATAAAAAGGAGAATAGAGAATACTCTATTATTTCTAGACCTGTGAAATTTGTTCATATTTTATGGGAATTGCATTGAGCTGGCAAATTACTTTGGGTAGTACGGACATTTTAATGATATTGATTCTGCCAATCCATGAACAAGGGATGTTATCCCATTGTTTTGTATCACTTATGTTTTCTTTCATCAGTGTTTTGGAGCTTTTCTTATAGAAATAATTCATCTTTTTGGTTAAGTATATTCCTAGGTATTTTATTTTCTTGGTAGCAAAAAGTGAATGGCATTGAGTACTTGATTTGTCTGTTTACTTGACTGTTATTAGTGTACAGAAATACTATTGATTTGTGACATTGATTTTGTAACCTGAGACTGTGCTGAATTCATCTATAAATCATGTTAGTCTCATGGAATCTTAGGTTTTTCTAGACACAAGATTATCTGTCTACAAAAATTGATATGGACCAAAAAAGACCCAAAATAGCCAAAGCCATCCTAAGCAAAAAGAACAAAACTTGAGGAATAACAATACCTGACCTCAACTTCTACTACAAAGCTGTATTAAACAGAAAGGCATGGAATTGCTGTAAGATCAGACACATAGGCCAATGGAACCCAGAGAACTCAGAAATAAAATCTCAGATCTACAGAAAACTCATTTTCAACAATGGTGCTGAGAATATATGTTTGGGGAAAGACAGTTTCCATAAATTTTGCTGGGAAAACTGGATATCCATATGTAGAAGAATAAACTAGAGCCTTATCTCTCATTACACACAAAAATAAAATCCAAATCAATTAAAAATGAGGCAAGATAGATGACTAGACACGTTGTTTGGCAGATTGTCATGGATGGAATGTAGGGTTCAGGTAAAGAGAAGGGTAGAGGAGGCATAGCTCAGGTATACATCACAGAGAGAAGTGTCTGCTGCGGACCACAGGGGGGCAATGGCAAAGCAGAGAACTAAGAAGATAAAAGACAGTTATTGGTGAGAATGAAATCCAGAAAGACTCATAGCCCAGTGAAGGGATAAGGGTGGTCCCTTTAGTCCTCATATACTCCTTCAGTGATTAGTAGGACACCAAGTTTCTTTGTAGATTTTCTACCCCCATGAGTCCAAGCACTACAGCAAACATGGAATGGTGAGGAGAACTTACATGGTCCCAGACTTGGGCATTCTATGCATTATTCTCCTCCAAAGAGAGTGACCTAAAGAAGCAAAAAAAT
The DNA here is from genome assembly GCF_000181295.1 of Otolemur garnettii. Classification (NCBI taxonomy): domain Eukaryota; kingdom Metazoa; phylum Chordata; class Mammalia; order Primates; family Galagidae; genus Otolemur; species Otolemur garnettii. The sequence goes on from NW_003852809.1 coordinate 84,743, forward strand.
CTGCTTTCTTACACTCACATCGTCCCCACTCCTCCCACACCTGGTGGAGCTGAGAGAGCAATGGGAGCAAGATTCAGTGTGCAATGACCTCCTCATAGACAGAGCCTCCTGAAGTCTGAGATTTTCATAGAGCTCAGCTCCCTGCCTTTCCCATTGACAAGTGGGAATTATCCATCTGGGGCACCCAATCTGGAAGCTCTGGCTTCCTGCTCATCAGTGCTTCACGAAGACACACACTAGTGGGTCAGACATATTGGCTAAAACTGCGTCCACTGGGGGACCTAGGGGAGAGGTTTGGGAGCTGGACTCAGGAGGCAATGGAACCCATGTGAACAGAACTGATGAGAGAATACTGTGAGGATCTGAGCTATATTCCGGGAGAATACCCATCATCCCTTAAAGAAAAATACCCTGTTAAATTAAAATGATTAATCTGGTGGGGAAGATCCCAGCTCAGAGTGCCATAGCAACCAATTGTTCAGAATGCTCTCCAAAAAGCAACCTTATTGGTCTTGAAAGCCTGCTTTGACTTTCCTCCCAGTAGCTCCCCCTGGCAACCAGGAAAAGAACCTCTGAGCCGGGCTGAACAGGTGCACACCGATCTAAATATGCTCTACCTAGCTTTTCTACCCACCTCTGCTTTGGTGAAGATCAAACAACCCCCTGGTAGACAGGGAATCCCTCACAAAGCCTGGAATATTCAAAGCTCCACTTAAGGAAATAGAGCTCACCACAGGCATTAAAGAACATCTTGTCATTTGGATCTTTCCTGCAAACATCAACCACTGAAGGGAGAAAACTCTATATCTCATCACAGCTACCCACTCAATCAAACGGGAAGTGGTTTAACCTTACTTATAAGTACCACTCACTATCTTGAAGATTATATTGATTAGGACTCAATAGAATTCATACTGCTGGGAACAGGTGTAGACAGTAGGAGACAACCAGAAGGGACACAGTCTATTAAGAGAGAAACAAAAGACACAGGCATATTTAACTGTGAGGAGTCTCCCTCTTTCACTCAAGGTCTCTGAACTGTTTCTGGAGCTGCTGAGAGTCTGTGCAGAGACAGTCCAGCAGAGAGCAGGGGCAGCAGACATCTGGGTCTGCCAATCCCAGGATTCTGCCACTAAGGACATCCTAATTGCTCTAGCGCATGGAGCCAAGTCTGCTGAGGAACCAGCCGTGGAGCAGTAACCTCAGCATTATTCCCACCAGTCCCAGGAGAAAAGAGATGGACCTTGTATCAAGCCCTGAGATGGGGGCCTGAGTACACTTCCTCTCCAACATGGAAGCTAAATAGGAGGGAGGATCATGCACCACAGCCATTCCTTAGGAAGACTGGGGTTCATGCCACAGTGGGTTGTAAGTGTGGGGGTAAATTTTAATCAACCAGCATTCCAGCCTCCCTTCGTGGAACCTGATCTGCTGAGAAAGACCCCTGCCTATGCAACCAGGCATCAGGAAGGAGCCTCCTCACTGGTAGAACCGCATCCGCACACCGGAGGCCCTGCTCCTGAAATCCTTAGAACCAGTCTTAAGCTCTCACTATGCTTGAGACTCAGGCTGTGCCACCGTAGCTTTAGGGTCCAAGATGGGACTGTGATTCACCCATGATCTGAAACTCTGGAGTTTGGCTTGGGTCCCGATGCTGAGTCCACAACATTTCAGCTGGGCCGGTAGAATCCCCCTAATGTCCAGCGCTGTACTCAGGACCCTCTAGGCTTCAGCAACCATCACTCTAAAATTTGGTTCAAGAGTTTCCAGCAAAGGGGAACAGGTGCTCTGTATTCCGATCAACTCAGAGCTGAGAGAAGAGGAGCCGGATGAGAAGTAACTAGCAAAAGAACCCTGGCAACATGAAAAGTCAAAATATTTTGATATCCCTCAGAGAACAAAATGTACCTACATAAGAGGACTCCATCCACAAGAAAACTGAGGAAACAACAGAAATCGAATTCAGACTATAGATGTCAAATAAGAAAATTGGAACTCAGGAAAAAGTTGTAAATCAACAAAACTAAACTGAAAAATAAGATTTTAGGAAAGCAATGAAAACATCACTAGAGAGTTAGAAAATACAAGAAAAGACATGATAGAATTTAAATAAATAAAAAAACTCATTGAGGAATTTCAAAATGCAGTAGAAATCTTTAATGGGATAAACCAAAGAGAAGGAAGAATCTCAGAACTTTTTTAGAGCTTGAAGATAAGACTCTCAAAATAACCTGGTCATTCAAAGAGGCAGAGAAGAGTAAAAAGTTCACAAAGTCACTGAGAGATATAGGACCAGGTGAAGTGAATTAACATTTGAATTATAGGTATGCCTGAGGGAGATGAAGAAAGAGCCAAAAGCATGAAAATTTGAGGAAATTAATTAGGAAAACTTGCTGGAACCACTACAAATTTAGACATACAAACACAAGATGGCCATCAAATACTGGGAAGATTTATAGCAAATAGGTCATCTCAAAGACACATAGTAATCTACCTTTTACATATGAAATTAAAAATAATATCAGTGTTAATATAGAGTGAATATGAGTGTGTGTTAATTGATTGTCCAATTTAAGACAGCAAATATTTATTTTGAATATAAACATTCCATGTATTGAAATAAAAACCATTCTATTTATATTCCATTAAGATGATCATTTTTAAAATATAGTTGTTCTTACATATTTTATTTGTATATAAGTACACAATTAAATATAATAAATTACATCATTATTATTCAGTTTTAATTGAACATTACCAGTTTTTAAACTCTACATTTTTTTATTGTTTTCTTATCTTTCCTCCAAATAAATATTTTTATTGTTTACTTCCCACTGCTGAATTTTATGGTACACATTATCCACTCACAAAAATCTAGCAAATTGGTACTTTTAACACTTTTTAACCAGTTAGAACATATACTTGTCCTTGCTGGGGTTTTCTTGTTTGCGTCTCCACCAAAACTCATGCTGAAACTTAATGCAGTGGTAGTAGAAAGAGGTGGGGCCTTCTAAGAGGTGATTAAGTTATGAGTGGATTAGTGCCCTTAGCAAAGGACTGGAGGGAACTAGCACTCTCCCCTTTTACCGTCCACCAGTGAGGATGCAGCAACAAGGCACCTTCTAGGAGCAGAGACCAGCCCACACACAGACAGAGTTTTCAGAACCTCAATCTCGGACTTTCCCACCTTTACTGAGAGCAGTAATTTCTATTGCTTATGAATTGCCCAGTATGTGGTATTTTGTTATATAAACAAGTGGCTGAGACTACCCTGGACTTTTACTTACTGACTATGCTGTGTTTACTTTCTGAATTGTAATACAAAGATCTATTTGTATATAATTAATTACAATGTCATTATTATTCAGTTTTAATTGAACATTACCAATTTCTAAACTCTACTTTTTTATTGTTTTATCTTTTCACAAAAATAAATATTTTTATTTTATTTCTTTTCACAAAAAATATTTTTATGTCTATTTTATTTATCCTTTAAATTTGTCCTTTTTTTTTAAATGGAAATATTTATTTACCACTCACTCTAACTAAAGGAAATATAATTTAAATATATTTTAAGGACGGTACATCTCATTCCAAGAGAAACTTGGATATGCAAAAAGAATTGTAGAAGTTTTATATGTATATATGAATGTATGAATAATGGGTTATGCTACAATGGCTATCATGTAACAAGGAGATAGAAATTTGTCAGCTCCATTAAAATCTTATGGGGCCACTGTGGTATATGCAGTTCATCAACATGTCATTGATACATACACCTCTTGGAAAGCCCCACCTCTTTTTTACCACCACTGTAGGCATTAAGTTTTGACATGCATTTTGGTGGAGACACAAACATGAAAACTCCAACTAGGACAAGTTTATGTTTTAACTGGTTAAAAAGAGTTAAAAGTACCAATTTCCTAGATTTTTATGAGTGAATAATGGGTACAGTAAAATTCAGCAGTGGGAAGTAAACAAGAAAAATATTTATTTGGGGGAAAATATAAGCTTCAAATTTTTTGATTGATATTTTTCCATTTAA
>NW_003852809.1:111256-122947 GCF_000181295.1 Otolemur garnettii
CCCAGTCCCTGACATCTCACTGCTGCAGAGATGGATAACCAAAGAATAATCTACACTGAACTGAATCTGCCCAAAACCCCAAAGAGGCAACAAAGGAAACCCGAGGAAACTAAAAGCTCCATTTCAGAAACTGAACAGGAAATAACCTATGTGGAATTAAAACTTCAAAATGCTGCTCAGGATCTTCCATTGGATGGCAAATCTTACCACTGCAAAGGTAAAGAAAGATCTTAGTAGCTCCTCAAGATAACTGTTCTAAGATGTGCAGTTTGAGTGCAGGGGTTTGGGGAAAAAGCAGGGCATACTCACATATTTTTATTAGTGAAGAGCAGAGTTCTGAATTGAGAGGTGCTATTGTTGAGATATGAAATGTTTAGACTGACTGTACTCACAAATGGTTGAAAATTACAGTCTTTCTCAGCAACTCATGGAACACTACATTTATCAAAGATTCAATGATATATACTGAGAGAAAAATTACTATCATAAATACATGTTCAGGAACTGAATTTATCTATGATTCCCTGTGCATGTGGGGTCTCCTGAATGTAAATATCTCTCCTTTCTTGGTATTGCTGTTTCTTTCTCTCCAGATTTATTGCTACCTCCAGAAAAGCTCTTTGCTGGGATCCTGGGAATCGTTTGTCTTGTCTTACTGTCCACTGTGGTAGTAAGAGTCGTCATTACCTGTAAGTATGTTTTGGAAGACTAGAAGAGAACTCTCCCACTTAATAGTTTTGGAGTTCCTCTACATATTTCATAAGATCATCAAGTAGAAGTCCCATTTTATAGGGAATTGTTGAATGTTTGAACTAAATGAAGATTGGTTATTCTGAATTTTTCAAAAGTATAGATGAAAGATTGTTGAAAGTCTTTGCTTTTAATTATAGGTATATGTTCAAATTTCAAAACTCAAATGCACATTTAAGGAGACTGAAAAAAGCTAATCAAAAATAGAAATTGATTTTTGAAAATGGTTGAATCAAATAAAGTGTTTTAATATGTAAAGTAGACCAAAATGATGAAATTTAATTTTCTAGAATTAGAAGGACTTTCCCCTAAAAACTTTCACTAATTTATTTTTTCTGAAATCAATCTTACTATAGATTATTCTAAGTTATATGCCAAATATAAATAAGAACTATAATTATTGTGACTTCTTTAGGTTCTAATGTTTAATAAGTTTTATCTTAATTTTTCCTGCAGCAGTAACACAGAAGCAGAACAATTCTAACCAGACGAAAAGCAATCAGAAAGGTATTGATTAAATCAATTTTTATTTTATCACAATCTTAGGCTGTGAAACAATTATTATCAATATTTTTGGGGAAATAAATTATAATGTTGGAAAATAAGTGTTCAAAACAAAGATTATGAAGACATTTTCTTTTTTGAAAAAATATGTAGAAATACTCATTTAAAATCAGTGTGCCTCTTTTTGCAATTTGACTCAAATTGCTTCTGCTGTCATAACAGTTTAAAATATTGCTATTGCCAAAAAGTGATTTTGTTCAGTTATTTTTCAGTCATGTGCAGGGTGGATACATGTTTGTTGTTTTGCCTTGTGTGGAAGTATAATCGGGGAAGATGGGCTGACCCTTTTCTATGTGTGATTGAGTGACTTTTATATTTACCAGCCTAAAAGGATGCAAAATATGACAAATGTCATATTTTATATCTTTGAAAATATGTAAATTAATTTTCATTTAAAGAATTCATATTGTTTCAAGAAAGTAATTCATAATTTTTCTTCAGAATATCATTGTGGTCATCCCCCAGAGGAGTGGTTCACATATTCCAACAATTGTTATTCCATGGTGAAGGAATGGAATGAGAAAACTTGGAATGAGAGTTTGATGGCCTGTGCTTCTAAGAACTCCACTCTGCTTTACATAGATAGTGAAGAAGAAATGGTAAGATGTTAAATGTTTCAAATACTTTATTCAATATTCCTAATGCGCATTTAATTATGCCAGTTTCTGTTCGGTCAAACAATGCTTCTATACATCCTTTTAATCTACATTAAATTTTGCTGTTTAATTGTGCTACCTCAGGATTGTGCATGTTTATCACAAAGTGAAAGGACTCCTATAATAGAAATCAGTTCACAACATGGGAGTTTCTAGCTACAACACCCCTGCTCAGGAGCAGACCCTCATCATTTCTCCTCCTTTCCACATTATGTATTATTTTAAAATTCATTTTATTTGGTGTCTCTGAATGTGGGAGATAAGTCTCATGCTGTCAAGAACACAGAGTTTTCCTGGATGCGGCTCTTGTAGTTATGAGATTCCTTCACTGAACCCTCTGAGCCACACCTACACTGGTGTTTCTTGGCGAGGTAGCAGAAGCTCTTTCTCTTGGCTACTTATAGTTAGTGGGTCTCCTGATTGATCACCCTTGCTGGTGATGCAAGTGTTGCAAATGTAGCTCAGGACTCTCTCTCAATAAGAAGGGGAAGGAACTTGCCCAAGGCACTTTTCATTGCCAGGTTGGGTGCTGGGAAACAGCAGGCATAGATGACTTTCTTCTGTTGGGCCAGGGACTTAAGATGCCCACCACTGTGTTGATCCCTGATTCTGGAGTCCTAAACCATACCACCTTTTCTTTTCTCCATTCCAGGTCTCCCTTGCTTGTGTCTTTCATAAATTCTAAAGTTTGTGGTTGTACTTGGAAGGGAGAAATACATGTTTTAGAGTGGGTCCTCAAACTTTTTAAACAGGGGCCAGTTCACTGCCCCTCAGACTGTTGGAGGGCCAGACTGTCAGCCCCAGGTTGAGTCAGCTGCTAAGCAGGACAGGCAGCAGCAGCAAAAACACCTGGTGGGCCAGATAAATGTCATGGATGGGTGGTAGTTTGAGGACCCCTCTTAGATTATTGCTGTTCTGTTGCCAATACTGAAACAAAAAAACTGGGTGCTTACCTAGTTAAAGGATGGTGTGGTACCCAGAAGACAATATTTTTGTCTTACATATAATTTATTTTTTCAATGGAAGCCCTTTGCATTTCATCAGACACCTCAAACTTGGAGAAATATAGTAGAAACACAGATAGATTTAATATTAGCACAAAGAGAAATGTAAGTACAGTGTCTGAAATTTATTTAACATCATGTTATATTTGTTTTGCCAACATGGGTTGCTGTTAAATTAAAGGGTAATAATTTTCCTCATTGACTCAAGAAGAATGAAACTACTAAGTATAAATGTTTAAGAGTTCATTTTAAGCAAAAACTACAAATATTTCAGCAAAGTAAAAAGTAATTTGCAATGTTAATATAACTTAAATATTTTGTTTTGACTATCATAGATCCAATGAAAGAACACATTACTTATACTTTAAACAATTATAAAATCTTTAATAATTATTTAAATATAAAATATTTATGTTCCTAAAGAAATTTCTGGGTTCCCTGTCACGCCTGTCATGGATTGGAGTCTTTCGTACCAGCAGTGATCATCCATGGGTGTCAATAAATGGCTCAACTTTCAAACTTCAGTAAGTTTTAATGAATGGAAGTATATAGTAGAAAAAATTAAAAAGGAGAAATTCATCAGACTAATATAAGTATGTTTCAATTGAATTATAGGCACAAAAAGATGTTGAAGGTTAGCGAAATATTGATATAAATAGTAAAGAATATACCATAGTAATTTCCTCTTATTGGTGGTTTCACTATTTGTATTTTGAGTTAATTTCAGTCAGAATATTTTAAAATGAAAATTTCAGAAAAAACACTTTATAAACTTTAACTTTCTCAGTGTTCTGAGTAGGATGATGAAATTTCACATTGTCCTGCTCTGTCTTCCCTGGGATGTGCATCATCTCTCTTTAATCAGCAGATCCACACCGTAGGGGCAACCCCATCATTAGTCATGTCATAGTCCTCTGGTGATCACTTCAATTCTCCTACTACCACAGTGTTTGCTTGTCAAGAACCTTCTATTTTACTTAACAATGACCCCAAATCTCAATAATAGCGATGTAGCATATTATTATACTTGCTCTTTTCCATTGTTGGTTATTGTTGTTAATCCCTTCCTGTGCTTAATTTATAAACATTATCACAGTTGTGCATATATAGAATAAACATAGTGTATAATAGAGTTCAGTAAAATAGGTGGTTTCAGGCATCCACTGGTCTTGAAACACTTCTGTAGATATGGGAGACTACTGTGTTCAGTTGTCATGATACTTAACTCTGACTAATATTAAATTAAAATGTCATTAACTGTTTTTGCAAAATTGTTCTCTTAAAGTATGTGGACAATTATTTTATCTCAGGGATTGTCCCCCATAAAGTATAATGGAAGTATAAATTTTTCTCCATTATAGCATATCAGAAATAAAATTTAAGAACCACACCTGTGCTATGCTACGCGACGATAGACTTCAGTCAGAAGAATGTGGGTCTTTACAAAGATATCATTGTAAGCACAGGCTTTGGAAGTAGAGCGCCTGAGTTTGGAGTTGGCCATGTAATTATATATTTTTGAAATGGAAACAATATTATGATTGCATAAATAAAAACAAATTGTAATTTGTTCTAATAATGAAAAGATTTTCAAAATGATGTTTTTAGTGTAATATGCACACCACAAATTACAGTATATCATTCCTTTGTGTCTGGGTCCTTTTGCTCAACATCATGTTTATTGCTATACCTGTACAATAAACAATGAGGCAGAATTGTTTATTACATGTTTATGATTGATTACTCATTTGTTTTCCTCATATCTATATTCTGTGTTGAAATAGTATTATTAGTCACACACATTTTTAAAAGGATATAACAAAGGGTTTCAAAATAAATCAATATTGAACTACATTCCCAGAATAATTCTTGACTTATATGATACTACATCAACAATAGTGGTTTTCTATCTGGTTTTTTGCTTTTGTTTTTGTTTGTTTGTTTTTTGTTTGCCAGGTTTATGCCTTCAATTTGTTATAAAAAAAATTACATATTTTTTAAATTTCAAAATAATGGGATAAAAATATTTTTGTTACATGGGTACACTGTATTACATAAGTCAGGACTTTTGGTGTGCCTATAACCAGAATAATTCTCATTTTACCCAATGGCTTCATATTTATTCCTCAGTCCTCTATACTCATCATTCTTGGTTTTCAATGTCCTTTATGTATGTAGCTTTGAACCAGTTTATACCATAGTTTAACTTATACTGATTAATGAGCACATCCAGTGTTTAGTTTTCCATTTCTGAGATACTTTACTTAGGCTAATAGTCTCTGTTACATCAAAGTTGTTACAAAAGATTTTATTTAGTTCATCTATTTTGTAACCAATTAGTACTCCATGGTGTACATATGTATTTCATATTTTATTTATCTATTAATAAATTGATGGGCACTTAGATTGATCCCACATCTTTGTAATTCTGAATTATGTTGTGATAAACATACAAGTGCAAGTGTCTTTGTCTTTTTATAAAGTACTTTGTGGAAGAAAATTAATTTCCTGATTAGAGACTTTTAAAAGAGTCTTCTCAAAGAGTAGCTAGAAGGTCACCACATCAATAATTCTTGGGGTTCTTAAGAGACTTAGCAACAAATATTCTTGAACCCTACCTCAGACATACTACGTCAAAATTTCTACTTATAGGGCCTGGAAATCTGCTTTTGAACAAATATTTATAGACAACAGTCTGTGAGGTGCTTTCTTCATGGAATTCTGAGCATTCTTATTACCACTAATGCCATAATATCCTTTTCAAGAAGAGTCTATGTCAAGGACACTGATTATAATGTGAAGTGGATTTTATTCTAGTACTTGACCTATGGTTTTGAAAATCCTATGTCTGGAAAGAAATATTTGTATATCATGGTTTTCTTTTGAGGCTGGAAAGTAATGTTATGTCAGAGTGGAATGCATATTTACAAAGTCCCAATGCTTAATAATAAGAATGAAAGCTATATATAGGGCAACCAACACACATGGGATAAAACTAATATCAACAATAACAAGCTTTTGAAAACCTACACTACGCCTAAAATTGCCATAGGATGCTTTTCACATCAGCATCCTCAAAGCTCTTCACTCAGATTTTTTACAGTTATAATTTCAGGCCATGCCTCCCAGGATCTCATAGTCAGGAATGTCACAAAATATGTAGCTGCTTGCTTGCTGTCATGTGAAGAGTTGGAGAGGTCTCTTTAACCAAAAGTATCCATTCCTCACCCCCATGCTTCTCCACCTCCCACTATGTTCTAGGATCCCATAGCTTAGCATAATCAGTTATAGACATATTTGGTTAGAACTATGATAAAGAGGCAGAGAATTTCATTCAAAAATAATAAAATTAACTGTATGTTGAAGCCAAGTAGAATGTGTGTTTTCAGCAGGTAGTTACCTCTAAAGAGAATGAAAGAGGAACTGTATTGCATAGGCCTGAGCCTGTGCTCTGAATTTGCTAAATATGAAAATTATGTTTTTCAGTCAATAAAGTATTTAAAAGTATAAATAAAACAAAATATTAATATTTAATATGTGTTGTTCTCAACATGTTATGAGGCTCCACCCTCAACTACAACCATTGTTTTTTTGTCGCTTCTCCTAAGACAAAACGTAAAAATTTAGTTTATGTCCTCAAAAACTCTGAATTAGTTAAGAACAGGATGTTAATGAAATTAGTCCAATGTCTTTCTGTATCCAAGGATGATGTTTTCATTTTCTATTTCCCTTTCTGTTCCAAATTATACATGCCAATATTATCTCATGTTTGATAGATATTATTACAGAATCCTTATCAAATATTCCATAATAAAATTAATAACAACATAGTTATCCCAATAGTAAATAGTGTAAATGTATACAAATAATAAAATTTTAGCAACAGAGAATCATCTGAAATTTTAATAAACACTACAAATATCATGATATTCCCAAGAATAAAATAATGTCTGAACCCAACAAATTAAATAGATATTTAAATAAAGGAATCTGGAGGTCTTTACTTCTGGCATGGCTGAGTAAACTCCTATTGTACTTTAACACAAATAACAATTATAAATTCTTGACAAATCACACACTTTTTTATCTCACAGTACCCTCAAACCTATAGTTGAACTTCCATGGCAAACTTTAATTATGTTGATTACAAAAAAAGATTAATAAAAAGAATGCACTTACTCTGTTTTGTACTTCTTTGGAAAATAATATAATTTATGATCTTTACAATTTTTCACTCCACACCTAAGATCCTCTCAAGGCACATGAGTGTGCCATGACACACCAATTGAAAATTACTATTATATATGTGACATATGCAGACAGGCACACAAACACACATGGCACACACTTCCCACCCTGGATATTAATGGAGAGATGGTATGGAGTTTTGGAAAAACAATCTGAAATTTGGAGAAGAAAATGGCTCAAAAAGAGTTTCCTGGATCAGCACTCGGAGCACAATGGTTATGGCGCCAGCCACATACACTGAGAGTGGCAGGATCAAACCCAGTCTGGGCCAGCTAAAAAAAAATCAACAATGAGAACTGTAATAAAAAATAGCCAGGTGGGTGCCTGTAGTCCCAGCTACTTGGGAGGCTGAGGCAAGAGAACTGTGTAAGCCCAATAGTTTGAGGTTGCTGTGAGCTATAACATGACACACTCTACCAAGGGTAATATAGTAAGCCTCTGTCTCACCAAAAAAAAAAAAAAAAAAAAAGAGCTTCCTATTATATTTTTATCACTTTTAGCTTGAAGATAGATGAAACTCAATTCCAGGTAGGTTAGCTAACACTCCAATAAAAGTCTCACAGTCTTTCCTATCTATAAAAATGGAGGACTGAGTTCAAAGATAACCACATCCAGTAGAAAATGATGATGGAATTCTAGAAAGGAGAAAGCCAAGGACTGGGGGTAATAAATAAAAATGCACACTCTTCCCAAATCTCTGACTTACTAGAATCATCTCTGTGTGAAAAAAAGAATACAGCTAAAAAAAAAACAAGAGCAAAAGTGAGATTTGAGATTTAACCTTTTAACCAAGAAACATGGTTTTCATTGTTATTTCAGCTAATTTAATTGCCTTCTAAAAAATAGCATCCACATTTATTATACAAATACAACCAAGTCCAGATTTTACACAAGGATTTTAGGATTTGATATAAATTGTCATATAAAAAACTGGGAAATATGATCAGTTTCAAAAAAATGACAATCAATCAAATAAGATGATTCCCAAGATGACTCTGATTTATGATTTATTAGACACATATATATTATTATTATTATTTTGACCAGGGCTGGGTTTGAAACTACCACCTCCAGCATATGGAGCTGGCGCCCTACCCTTTTGAGCGACAGGTGCCCCCTAGACACATATTTTTAAACAGCACTAGAAGACTGACAAAATAATTTTATTGCAGCAGGCATGGTAACTCATGCCTTTAATTCCAACATTTTGAGAGTATGAGATGGGAAGATCACTTGAAGCCTAGAGTTCAAGACCATCCTGGAAACAAAACTAATCCCAACCACTTTAAAAAAATCAATTAGCTGTGTATGGTGGCATATGTGTGAAATCCCAGGTACTCTAGAGGCTGAGGTGGAGGATTGCTTAAGCCCAAGAGTTTGCAGTTGTAGTGAGCTATGAGCAGGTCATAGCACTCCAGCCTGAGTGACAGGTGACAGAGCAAGACTGTGGCTCTAAAACATTAAAAGAAAATATTTTGCAATAAATGAAAAGATAAGAAATCTCTGCAAATGGCATAAAATGGAATCTTTAATGCAAAAAAATAGAATTTTGAAATAAGTAATCTACATTATTGAATCTGTAGGCCAAGTTGGAAATAACTGACAGTTGACAATATTAAGTTGTCTTCTCCAGGACAATATTAAGTTACCTTCTCCATGAACATAGAATTTTTTTCCCCATTTATTTAATTCTTCTTTATTTCATCAGTTTTGTAGTCTTTTCCATATAGATCCCATACATATTTTCTTGTGGTTATACCTAAGAATTTCATTTTGAAGGTATAAATATAAATAGCATTGTATCTTTAAATTTCTAGTTGTTCATTCTGTTATGTTAAAAGGCAATCAATTCATTTGTATTAATCTTACATACTGAAACATTGGCATTATCACTTAATAGTTTCAGAATTTTTTAAAATCTACTTTTTAAAATATTTTACGTAGACAATCATGTTATCTGCAAACAATATCATTTTGTCTTCTTCCTTTTGTTTATTTTTCTTGTCTTTTTGTGTTAGCTAGAAATTCTGGTGTAATGTCAAAAAAGAGTGGTGAGAAGGAATATTCTTGTTCCTAATATTTGTAGGAGAACTTCTAGTCTTACCACTGATTATGATGTTAGTTGTAGGCTTTTGTAGATATTATCAAGTTAAGAAAACTTTTTTCTATTCCTAGTTTACTGAGTTTTTATCATGATTGGGTGTTGGATTTTCCCAAATGCTATTTCTGCATCTATTAATATAATAGTTTGATTTTTCTTCCTTAGTCTGTTGATGTGACAGATTATATCAAATGATTATTGAATTTGAACCAACCTTGCATATCTTAAAAAAAAATCCCAGTTTGTTGTTAGGTGTAAATCTTTTTATATATTGTTGGAATTGGTTTGCTAATATTTTGTTGAAGATATTTACATATATGTTTATGAACTATATTGATGTGTAGTTTTTTTCTTATCTTTGTCTAGTTTGGGTCCGATAGTACTGTTGGCTTCACTTGATGAGGTAGAAAGTATTACCCCCACATTTAGAGAATTGGTATAATGTCTTCTTTTTTTTTAATTTTATTTTTTGTCTTCTTTAAATAGCTAGTAGAATTTACCAGAAAATTTATCTGGGATTATTGCTTTCTGATTATGAAGGCTATTAATTGTTAATTTAGTTCCAATTGTCTATTTCTTCAAGTGTGAATTTTTTCAGAACACACATGTCAAGGAATTGGTTGATTTCATCTAGATTTTTCAACATGTGGGCATAGAGCTAATCACAATATTCCTTTATTAATTCTTAATATCCAGGGGAATGTGTAGTAATGTGCTTTCTTTGATTTCTAAAACTTGTCTTAATAAAATAATCCACTTTATAGGTTTTACAACACAACTTAATAGTCAATTAACTTTAACATATATCAATAAGAATAATACAATCTGAAGAAAAGAGCAGAAATGGCTTTTAAAAATGACCATCAGATAACATTAACATTTTTAAAAAATGTGTAATTGGAATTATGGAAGAAAAGAAAAACATTCAGTAGAAAGCTATTTGAATAAATAATTGTTTAAGCAATTCAAAATGTGTTGAACATCTTAAATGTAGATTCAGGAAGACTGGCAAAATCTAAACAGGATAAACAAAAACTAAACCACCAATATGCTCTGAAATTTGTTAGAAATTATGAGTTAGAAGATAGAATATTCATCTCAAGAAATGACAAAAAAATCTGCCAATCCAGGATTCTTTATCAATGAGATTCTTCAAAAATAAAAATGAAGACTTTTTTATAAACTGAGAACATCCTTCACCAGCAAGCCTACGCTGCAAGAAATTCTAAAAGAAGCAAATTTCAGACTTATGGCCAATAGTACTTAGCTAGAGAATGATTAGGCCCTGTTCTACAAGACCATAACCAAAGTCTCTGATAAAACAGGAGGTGGTGGAGAAGCCAGCCAAAACCAGCTAGACCCAAGACACTCGAAAAATAAACCTCAAGTTATCATCACTGTTCATTCCATCCTGCATTAGCACACCAAAAGAAACTCTCACCTGTGCCATGACAGTTTACGAATGCCAGAGCAAGTCCCAGAAATTACTCCAAAGAGAATAAAAACCCTCATTTCCTAGAACTGTTCCCCCATCCAAGAAATCTTATGAAAAATTCTCCCTCTGCCTAATATAAAATTAAAGATAAGGTACAAATAACAGTCTGGAAACTCACAAGGTGCTACTCTCTGTCACTCTGAGAGATGACTGCTGCCTTTTTTCTTTTCTTAGTTAATAAACTTCTTTTTGCTTTATTCTTTCTGCTTGCTTTTGAATTCCTCTCTCAGTGAAGCCAAAGACTTAACTTGGCCTTCACCCTAGATGCCCAGTTTTGGGGTCCACTTTTCTGTATCAGCACCAGATTGGAGATTAGGTATTTCAGAAGGTAAAAAGAAGACATGGAATACTGTATACATGTAGGTAAATATGAAAGACTATCTTTTGTTAATTTTATTACAATACACATTAGATTGCTTAAGCCTCATGTTCTATTATTGGAACAATAGTGACATGGGAATTATTTATATCCTATCCTCATCACTGAGATCTGAGTTTTCACTCTTGTCTACCTCCTGAGGGTACATGTTATCACATGGTTCACAGAGTTAGTCACTGCTGCAGCTAATGGCATGTCAAGAGCTTTTCAAAAGTAATGTAGATTTTGAGAAAATTTTTGAAGGACCATCCAAAGACAGGTAAATACAACTTTACTACACTACATGTTAGATTAGTTGTTTTTTTTAAATTATTCTTTACTAGTGATGCCATTGGGCTGAAAAAGAAAATACTGAAGTTACTATTTTTGTATTAGTTATGGGTTTCACATTTTGCACTTCCCATTTTAGGAGCAGGAGGCAAGACCATTACCACTAGAACCAAATTCCATTTCCCCTTTTTAGTTGAAATAATTTTACAAGTCTCAAGATGCCT
>NW_003852810.1:0-2367 GCF_000181295.1 Otolemur garnettii
ATGATTACTTAGTGTTGTTCTCTATATCATGCCCTGGCATAATCAAAATGCTGTATTGGTTCTAGTAATAGCCATAGTTGTGCTAGAGAAGATGAGGACAGTGGGAAGTTGTATTTACCGGGAAGATGTTCCATAAAGGTGAGGCCTGGATGCTGCAGAAATGGCCACAATCACAGCTGGGACTCCATACCCCACAGGGAACATGAGCTTCCTCATGACTCTGCTCCCACTGGAGTAGTTGGCCACCATCAGGTTCCGCACAGTGAGGAAGAGGTTTAGGCCCTCCAGCAGCATCCAGGTGAAGGAGGCCAGGTAGAGATAGTGTAGGGCACCTGCGATGATGGCGCACAGCACCTGGGGGTGGAGTAAAAGACACTGAGGGCAGCAGTCTGGACTAGGAGTGGTCCAGGAACTCTGTACCTGGCCACTGAAGGGAAATTCTGATGTACATAATGGAGTTGGAAAGGGAAGATTTGTTTTCTTCATGCTAACAGGGACATAGTTAAAAAAGAAAGGAAATAAAAAAGAGAATAAAAGAAAAATTTGTTTTCTAGTTGGGTAAGGCAGTGTGAAATTGGCAGGTTCCTCTTCTAACCCTCCCAGGACTCAGGGTCATTTCATTAAAGTATCCAAAGCAGCATCATTCCATTAACCAGAACCTTCTAGGGCAAGGAAGGGAGTCCTTTGCCTTTGATAGTGGAACACCACTATTAGTACCTTGGGTTTGGTTAGATCAATCACAGTGAGGAAAAGGAGGTGGGCCAGGAAGAGGCAGATGGAGAGCTGCAGGTGCAGTGAGGTGCTGGTGTTCTGGATGGCCTTGCACAGAAGGAGGGTGAGGGCTGCCAGGAGGAGGCACAGCAGGGAGAGGCTCAGCCCTATGTAGGTGATGAAGTTCAGCACCGGCTGGTCTTCCTGGGAAAAGAAAGGTTCACGATTAGAATTACCTGCGCTGGGGTAATGACTCCCACTACCATTTTTATTCTTGTATTGTTTATGAAATCCAGGAATGGAGGAGGAAGGTATGTATGTGAGGTTAATCTAGAATTTTATGAGGTTCTGAACTAATGAATTTAGCCCCTGGGAGGACTGAAGGACAGAAAGAGTCATCTCTTGCCATACTGGATGCCCACCCAGAGAAATTGTGGGATAATGAATTTGTTTTTGAAAGCTGCCACATTTGTAGGAATCTGTTACACGAAAGTAGATACAGAATGCATCTCCTCTCACCTGCACCTCGTAGTGCGCCAGGAGGACGGCAAAGCTGCTGAGGTGGGTGCAGCGGCAGGTGGTGCTGTTGTCTCTGGGGTCCACCGTCCTGCAGCCTGTGGTGGCCCAATGTCCACATCCACTCTGGCCATGCTCCCAGAAGGCACAGAATACCTTCTGCCTTGGTCCAGGGATCACTGACTGTAGGTACAGGGAACAGGTGTGTGCTGGGGGTTGGGATGCTCTGAGAGCCTGGCCCAATGTTGACTTGAGAAGGGTTGGTTTTTAGGGGGAGATGATGCAAATATGATGGGGTCCCCTAAACCCTAAGGCTTAACTGAACAATAAGGCTGTTCCTAGAACTCAGGTTTCTTCCAACGCCTGCCACCTCACCCTACCAGAACTCACATGATGGGAGAAGGTGAAAGTAACTGGGGAGCTGAGGTTCTGGGTGTTCTTGTTGCTCAGAAAGGCAGAGGTGACGTCTGAGAGCAGGACGGGGGGGACATCCTGCCTCCAGCCCTTGTGTGTTTCATGCAGAGCTGCTAGCTGCTCAGGCTCCAGGACCAGGGGGGCCTCAGCCAGCAACTTGCCCATCCCTGGAATGGACACGAGGCCCACCACAGAACGGCCTGCAGGAGAAGGTCATAGTTAACATCTTAAAGTCCCCAGTGGGGCCTTGTCCTTCTTAAATAAACTCTTCTCTTAGAGCTGCCCATACTCCACACCTCTCTTTAATCTTTAAATATCTGTTTTCCACACCTTTGGGCATTTTGTCTCACCATGAAGCCTCATGGACCTTCTACTATCTCAGCCATTACCTGCGTCACCAGGTTTCTGTGCCAGATTCCAGTTCAGCTGCATCTTTGCCTGATTCTGAGTCAAGGTGACATTCCTGTCTCCTTGGTCTTGTACTTCCAGGGACAGTTCTATGAATTGTGGGTATTACATAAGGGAAGTGAGGTTAGGATTTGCGCCTGCAATGGTTAACATAGCATTATTTTATGTGTGTGTATATATATATTCATATATATATGTATATATGGTGTGTATATATGTGTATATTTATATAAACACACTACCTGTACACGTAGGTACATACATACATATAGCTAATGTATATGCTCACATTCATATATAATATGTATGTTTACATAT
>NW_003852810.1:2445-4164 GCF_000181295.1 Otolemur garnettii
ATCCCTTTATCAGACTTCAAGCTGTATTACAAGGCTGTAGTAATGAAAACAGCATGATACTGGCACAAACATAGAGGCATAGACCTGTGAATCAGAACAGAGAACCCAGAGATGAAACCATCCTCATATTCCCACCTAATCTTTGTTAAAGCAGATGAAAACATACACAGGGGGAAAGAATTCCTATTTAATAAATGGTGCTGGGAAAACTGGATAGCCACATGTAAAAGACTGAATTGGGATGTTTAGCTGTCATGACTCACAAAAATTAATTCATGGTGGATAATGGACTTAAACTTAAGGCATGAAAATATAAGAATTGTAGAATAAGGTGGAAACACTCTTATAGATATTGGTGTCGGAAAAGAATTTGTGAAGACACCCAAAAACAATCATAGCAATGACAAAAATACACCAATGAGACCTAGTCAAATTCACAAGTTTCTGTACAATCTCTTCAAGTATTTCCCCTACACGCTCTCCAAGAATCTTTATAGTTTCATGTCTTAAATTTAAATCTCTTATCCAGTGAGGGTCAATTTTTGTTAATGGTGAAAGGTGTGGGTCTAGTTTCAGTTTTCTATAAGTTGTCAGCACCATTTGTTAAATAGGGAATCTTTCCCCCAATTTATGTTTTTGATAGGCTTATCAAAGAGCAAATGATGATAAGTAGCTGGGTTCATCTTTTGGCTCTCTATTCTGTTCCATACATTTACCTCTCTATTTTTGTGCCAGTACCATGCTGTTGTGATCACTATAGATTTACAGTAGAGCCTGAGGTCTGGTAGTGTGATTCCTCCTGATTTGTTTTTGTTTCTGAGTAATGTCTTGGCTATTCGAGGTTTTTTCTGGTTCCATATAAAATGAGGTACTATTTTTACAAATCTTTAATGGATGAAAGTGGTGCTTTATTAGAGATTGACATGAAATTTGTATATTGCTTTGAGTAATATGGACATTTTAACAAAGTTGATTCTTCCCAGCTATGAGCATGGTATGTTTTTCTATTTGTTAACATCTTCAGCCATTTCTTTTCTCAGAGTTTCTTAGTTCTCTTTATAGAGATCTTTCATGTCCTTCAGTAGGTAAACTCCCAAATATTTCATCTTCTTCGATACTACTGTAAAAGAAATAGAGTCCTTGACTGTTCTTTCAGCTTGTCTATTATTGGTATATGTATATGCTATGGATTTGTGAGTGTTGATTTTGTATCCTGAGATGCTACTGTATTCCTTGATTACTTCTAAGAGTTTTGTAGTTGAGTCCCTGGGGTTTTCCAGGTATATAATCATATCATCTATGAAGAGTGAGAGTTTGATCTCCTCTGACCCTACATGGATACACTCGATCACTTTTTCTTGCCAGTTTTGATAGCTAAGACTTCCATTATAATGTTAAAGAGCAGTGGAGTGGAGGAGTGGAGACAATAGGAAACCTTGCCTGGTTCCTGATCTGAGTGAAAATGTTTTCAATTTTACTCCATTCAATATGATATTGGCTGTGGGTTTGCTGTAGATGGCTTCTATAAGTTTAAGAAAAGTCCCTTCAATACTTATTTTATTAAGTGTTCTGATCATGAAAGGATGCTGGATATTGTCAAAAGCTTTTTCTGCATCTATTGAGAGAATCACATGGTCTTTGTTTTTTATTTCGTTTATGTCATGTATTATATTTATAGATTTATGTATATTGAACCAACCTTGAGGCTCTGGGATAAAA
>NW_003852810.1:5035-10007 GCF_000181295.1 Otolemur garnettii
GAGAACACTCAGGGATCTAAAAGTAGACCTGCCATTAGATCTTCCAACTCCTCTACTAGGTATATATCCAAAAGACCAAAAATCACTTTATAACAAAAGTATTTGCATCAGATTGTTTATTGCAGCTTAATTCAAGTATTGAAAGAAGCCCAAGTGCTCATGGACCCATGAATGGATTAACAAATGGTGGTATATGTTCATAAGGCTGAATATTATGCAGCCTTAAAGAAGTTGGAGACTTTACCTCTTTTATGTTTACATGGATGGGGCTGGAATATATCCTACTTAGTAGAATATCTCAAGAATGGAAGAAAAAGTATCCCATGAACTCAACACTATTATGAAACCAATCTACAATTACTCACACATTCATATGAAAGATAAATCACAACTATAGCCCAGGATGAAGGAGGAAAGAAGAGGGATATAGGAGGGGAGGGGAGAGGATTGATGGAGGGAGGGTAAATTGCAGGAATAAACCTATGGTGCATACTGCAAGGGTACATGTCTAATCTATTGAGTATAGAGTATAAATGTCTTAACATAATAATTAAGTAAATGAGGTGAAGGATATAGGATACCTAGTTCGATATAAGCATTCCAAATTGTATATAAAATAAGCACATTGTACCCCATAAATGCATTAATGCATACATGATTTATGTGTTTATGACTTAATAAAAATTTTAAAAAATGGATAATTCAATGATGTTAATATTACTCTGATAAGAAAATCAGATAAAGAGGCTTGGTGCTCATAGCACAGTGGCTATGGCACCAGCCATATACACTTAGGCCAGTAGGTTCGAGTCGAGCCTGGGCCTGTTAAAACAACAATGACACTGCAACAACTACAAAAGTAGCCAGGTGTTGTAGCAGGTGCCTGTAGTCCCAGCTACTTGGAAGGCTGAGGCAAGAGAATCACTCAAGCCCAAGAGTTGGAGGTTGCCATGAGCTGTGACCCTACAGCACTCTACTGAGGGCGACATAGTAAGACTCTGCCTAAAGGAAAAAAAGAAAAAAGAAAAAAAAGAAAAGAAAACCAGATAAAGACATCACAAGGGAAGAACGCTATAGACCAAAATCTCTTACAGATAAAGATGAAAAAATCATCAGGAAAATATTAGGAATATATTTAACCAAGGAGGCTTAACACTTGTAACACAGAAAACTACAGACGTTTTTGAAAGAAATTAAACACCCTAACTACTGCAGTCCCCAACCCCTGCACAGTGGATGGGTACTCAGCAAGGCACCCAAATACACACAACAATCTTATAGGACAACAAATTTGGAGGACTTATATTATCTGGTTTCAAAACTAAATAAATTTTTTTTTTTTGCAGTAAGCAAAACACTATGGTGTTGGCATAAACACAGACATACAGACCAACAGCATAGAATTGAGAGCCTGGAAATGAACCCAAACATCAATGGTTAGTTGATTCCCAACAAAAGGTGCTGAGACTAATCAATGGAGAGAAGAACAGACTCTTCAACAAGTGATGCTGGGATTACTGGCTATTGACATGCAACAGACAAAAATTGACCCTTCACAAAATACACAAGAATGAACTCAAAATAGGTCAAGATTTCTAAATTTAGAAACTAACACTAGAACTTTTTGTAGAAAAACATAGTAGTAAATCTTCCTGGTGTTGGATTTGACAATGAATTCTTAAATATGACATCAAATGTATGATCAACAGAAATAAAAACATAAATAAAATGGGATTCCTTGATACTTAAAACAGCTGCAGTGCAAACACTATCAAGCTGAAAAACCAATCTAGAGAAAAGAAGGTGTTTGCAGAATATTTGCAGAAGAAGATATTACGTATCTCATATATATAAAGAGCTCTTACAACTCAACAGCCACAAGACAACCCAATTAGAAAATGGATAAAGGATTTGCATAGCTATTTCTCCAAAAATTATACACAAATGGCAAACAAGCACATGAAATTATGTTAAAAATTGCTAACTATTTGTGATGTGCGAATTCAAACCACAATGAGATCTCACCTCATGTACAGTAGAAAGGCTATAATAAAAACAAAATTTGCTGAAGGTGTGGAGGTTGTAACCCTGGAGTGTTTCTGGTGGGAATATAAACAGTTTGGTGGTTCCTCAAAAAGTTGAACATAGAATTACCATATTACCCAGCAATTCCACTCCTAAGTACGTACTAAAAAGAACTGAAAACAGACGGGACACAGTGGCTCATGTTGTAATCCTAATACTCTTGGAGACCTAAGGCAGGAGGATTGCTTGAGGCCAGGAATTTAAGACCAGCCAGAGCTAGAGTGAGATCCAGTTGAAAAATTTAGAAAAATTAGCTGGATGTGGTGGCAAGTGTCTGTAGTCCAAGCTACTAGGGAAACTGAGGCAAGAGGATCATTTGAGGCCAGGGGTTTGAGTTTCAGTGAGCTGTGATGATGGCACTGCAGTCTAGCCTGGGCCACAGAGAGCAAGGCTCTATTTCAAAAACAAACAAGCAAAAGAAAAAAAAAGAACTGAAAACAGTTATTGAAATAATTCTTGTACACCAATATTCATAGCAGCATTATCCACAATAGTCAAAGGGTAGAAACAACCCAAACGTCCATCAATGGATGGGTAAGTTAAACAAAAGGTGGTATATCCATATGATGGAATGATATTAAGCCCTGGAAACCAATGAAATACTGATAGTGGTGACATGGATGTACCTTAGCAACGTTACAGTAAAGAAGCTAGACTAAAAGGTCACAGATTGTATGATTCCATTTATATCAAATATTCTTCTTAGCAAAGTATCTCAAGAAGGGAAGAAGAAGAAGAAGAAAAAGTATCCAACGTACTCAGCCCTACTATGAAACTAATTTATAGCTTTCATAGGAAAGCTATAACCCAATTTTAGCCCAAGAATATGGGGAAAGGGGAGAGGGAGGGAGGGAGGGTGATTGGTGGGATCACACCTATGGTTCATCTTGTAAGGGTACACGTGAATTTTTCTAAATGTAGAATATAAATGTCTTAACACAATAACTAAGAAAATGACATGAAGGCTATGTTAACCAGTTTGATGAAAATATTTCAAATTGTATATAAAACAGCACACTGTACCCCATGACAGTATTAATGTACACAGCTATGATGCAATAAAAACAAACAAACAAACAAACAAACAAACAAAAAACCCCACAAATATCCTGACGAGGCAAATCCAGAGAAACAGAAAGCACATCAGTGTTTCCCAGGGGCTGAAGGAACAGAGGAATGAGACGTGATTGGTTAGTGCTTAGTTTTGGCTGATGGAAACATTTTAGAGCTAGAGGCAGCGGTTGTACTCTTTATGAATATTTGGGGTCTACTGAAATGCACGTTTTAAAATAGTTCATTTTATATAATTTGAATTATGCCTTAATAAAAGAAATTGTACTTATATGTCAAATAATATTAATTTGTATTCTTCAACATTAAATACCTTGTTTTATTTTGAAGCTATTTCTGTTTTGTTAATGTCTTCATCATATTTATTTTGCTGCTGATAATTTCTGTTACAATGAAAATATATATTATTTACAGATTTATGAATATCTGTTTAATCTTTTATTTATGAGAGTAACATTGAGATACAAGTGTGGTCACTGGGCTCTAGTGAGATGAGAGAGGAATGAGGCAGGGAAGAGGCAGAGCAGGGTCATTGGGGCAGAACCAGGTGCTTACCTGTGCCTGTAGAGAAATTGAAGGTCAACGGCCCATCGGGCAGGTTCTTGCTCAGTCTTCTCAGGGCATCCTCCAGGCCAACCAGCAGGTGAGTGGCCACACAGTGCTGCTGTGAGCGGGGCAGGGTCTCCAGATCTCCAGGGGTCTCCAGCAGCTCATCCACCAGCTGTATGAGGTCCTGGAGGTATGGGGACATGGAGCTAGTGAGGCGCAGGCCCGAGGGGTGGCACGATGACCTTGGCCACTCAGGCCCAAAGAACAGAGTCCAGAGAAGGCCTATTTTGGGGGCAAAGGTGGCACTGGATGAGATTCTCTGGGGAATCCTTGCCCCTGGAAAATAGCCCCTTAGAAATCAGTCTTCCTTAGACATATCAATAATGACATAATCTTGATGCGCAGGAGCAGCAGGAGGAAAGATGGTAATAGCCTAACAGTGTGTACAACAACCAGTGTCCAATCTTCCACTAGCCCTGGGAAAGGCAGGATTCTGACCTAGGAGCCTGATGTGTTGGGGGCTGTCTCCTTCAAGACCCAAAGCACTGCCATTCTCTGTGGAAGGCTTTTACAAACTGCCCTTACCTTGATGGTGTCATTGGCTGAGTCCGACTCGAAGTTTCTGCCCAGATCCTGAATTTTGTTAAAGAAGGCAGAGAGACTCTTGGGAGAGGAAAGAAGAGAGAGTTAGGCCTTCTCTAGGGTGGCTGGGAAGCTCAGAATAAATCCTGGTGCTGTGTGGAGGCGTTTCCTGCCCCCTGGTCCCTGCTGGGGCCACTCACCTGGCTGTTGACACCTGAGAGCAGGGTCCAGTGGGTGAAGGGCATCTCTGCAGGGAACAGGACAGTGGCATGTTAGGTGTGTGAGTGTCTGAGTGTGTTGGGAGGGTGGAGGTTGTGGGGTCAGAACATACCTTCACAGACAGGGCCCTTTTGGGTGTTTGGGACCCTCACTTTCGGCTTCCAGCCCGGGCTGCAGTGGCATGTGTATGAGCCCAGTGTGTTGACGCAGACAGCAGACTCGTGGCATGGATGCTGCCCGGAGCTGCACTCATCCGTGTCTGGGGGGCCAAACAAGGGGGTTAGGCCTTGTCCCAGCCCAGAGGGGTGGCCCCTCTCTTATATACGCCCCCACCGCACTCCTCTCAGTGATAATGACCCCCTTGGAGAGGCAGAAGCTGGGTTGTGGCAGGTGTGGAGAGGCCTGAGCACAGCAGGTGGGCCCTGTCCAGATGTGCAGCTGTGGAAATACTGAGAGGCCTTTCTCC
>NW_003852810.1:10076-11639 GCF_000181295.1 Otolemur garnettii
GGGGCCCCCGAGCCTCCTCCTTGGCACCCAGCTCTTTCCCTGAGACCCCCAGATATTTTCATATCCAGCCTCCAAACCGGCCAGGCACAGCATAGTGGCTCCAGCATTTATTCTGCTTGGTTTGTAGGGGGGCCACTGAGTGTGCAATTGGAAGTTTGGCAGTGGGTCTCTGGCAATGTAGGGTCTGGATTACAGACCTTCACAGATGGTGTTGTTTGGGCCGTTAGGAGACCCGGGGATCGGCTTCCAGCCCGGGCGGCAGCGGCACTCATAGTTACCTACTTTGTTGAGACAGTGGGTGGAGTTGTGGCAAGGGTTTTGTCCAGAGGTGCATTCATTCACGTCTGAGGACAAAGCCAGAGGGTCAAGCCCTGCCCCTGACCGGCTCAGGTCTCCCCTCCCTGCACTGCACCTATAGTTCCCTAGGCCAATGGCCTTATTAAATGGGCTGCCACTTGGTGGCCTTCAACTTCACCAGCAGGGAACTTCGTATCGTTTATAGGAAGAGAAACTATGAGGGAAGCTGAGTCGCAGGGTCTGTACTTCCTGACCAAGCACTCTCGCCTGCGCCCTTCCTACGCATGGCTGTGGTTCCCCTTCTCAGAACTAGAAGTGATGCCTTTTTCCACTTGAATGTGACAGATGAGGAAGGGATGAGGTCTGGGGGCTCCACAAAGAATTCCAGACCCAGAGGGCCCACCACCTCCCTGTCCTATGTCAGGACCTTCCTGGGAAGGGACTCCTTAGGCAGGGTAGGCCGTTGACCTTGTGGCAAACTGGGTCTTCTACCTTCTCCTCGGCTCTAGCCTCACAGTGCTCCCTGGGGCCTCTAACCGTGCACAGCTTCAAGTCCTCTGCTTTGAGCACAAAGCCAGGTGGGCACTGGCAGATGTAGCTGCCTGGAGGGTTGAAGCAGATGCCATGGCTTTTACAGATTCTGGGGCTCTACTGACATTGTCTTCATGCAGCTGGGAGCAGCCCAGGTCCTCCCCAACTGCTCTCCTGGCTGGAGAGAAGGCATCCCAGTCTCCTGTGTCCTAGGATTCGAAGGAAAATCCTGGGAACTGGCTATAGGGCAAAGGTTATGTTCCAGAG
Source organism: Otolemur garnettii (assembly GCF_000181295.1). NCBI lineage: Eukaryota > Metazoa > Chordata > Mammalia > Primates > Galagidae > Otolemur > Otolemur garnettii. Next base: position 11,172 of record NW_003852810.1, read on the forward strand.
CCGGACTCCATCTTGGTTCTTAGTGGCATTTTTTGGGAAGATTCCCCCAGGTGGCTGTTTGCTGGCCAAGTTCTCCTGGGAATCCTTAGAAAGGATTCAGTGGCCTTTGCAAGGCAGCTCTCTTCTATCCACACTGAGAGCCCAGCTCCAGGGGGATGGCCTGAACTGGACCCTGAGCCAGGCCCCCTGGGATGAGGTCTAAGAGCTCTGTTGATCTCTACCTGCAGGGAGGCCAGAAGGGACAGGGCTGGAACCAGGATCCCAGGCTCTTTTCTTTTATAGAAGCTTAGGTCAGTTGTCCCTCCGCAGACTCTCCTTGATCCTTGGCCCTGGCTCAGCTTTTTTTTCTTTTCTTTCTTTCTTTCTTTTTTTTTTTGAGACAACCGTCTCGATATGTTGCTCTCGGTAGAGTGCCATGGCGTCACAGCTCACAGCAACCTCAAACTCATGGGCTTAAGTGACTCTCTT
>NW_003852810.1:11888-16416 GCF_000181295.1 Otolemur garnettii
CCACCTCCTTCTGGCTCCCGTTTGACCTTACAGATGCCTGAAGCTCCTTTGCTTGCCCAAATGGTTTCACCTGGAAATGGGGCAAAGCCTTGTGATGCATGGGGGCATGTCTTCTCCTGGGATGGCAACACATTGTGGGGCAAAACCATGGCAAGGATGGAGCAGGCTGGGTGCAAAGAGATTTCTTCTAAGTGCCAGCCCCAGAAATAGCCCCCAACAGGGAAAATCCTGGGAAAAGGATTGACTGGGAAAATCTGAAAAAGGATGTATCACATAATAAATTTCTGAAACATTAAGATGCATATGGAACCTACTATGTGCCAGACTCTGTTAAAAGAACTTACAATTTCCTTAATGCTCCCAGAGCATAGGAGATAGGCACTGGTATTGTCACCCTCATTTTATGGATAGGTAAACCAAGGGTCCAAGAGAAATAGTGATTTTGCTAATGTCATGTTGTTACTGTGTAGAAAAGCCAGGATTTGGACCTGGGCAACTGATCCTAGAGTCTATCCTCAGTCTCTATGCTACCCTTCCCTCTCTGTGCCAGTGGGACAGGTACATAACACTTGTCCTGTTTCAGACTGTGGCATCCCAGGTGTCACCAGGGTCTTGCTCTACTGGATGCTGTAGGAATAGTTCTGGTGAACCCAGGTCTCATGAATGGGGAGATGGAGGACATGGGTAGAGCTTACCTTGACATGTGTTCTCACTCTTATTCTGGAAACGTTTAGCCCCAGAAGTGAGCCCAAATCCTGGGATGCACGCGCAGTAGTAGCTCCCTTCCACATTGTAGCAGTCTGCAAGTTTTCCGCAGTCCATCCTCCTGGGTGACATACACTCATTGATGTCTGGAACCAACAGGGCAAAGAGTCACCTCCCAATGGTATGTGTTCCCTTGGGGAAGAAACTCTGCTTTTGTTTTTTTGAGGCAGCGTCTCACTTTGTCATCCAGGCTAGAGTATAATGGCTTCAATATGTTGAAGAGATATCTGCTCTTCCATGTTAATTGCAGCATTATTCACAATAGCCAAGATATGGAATCAATCTAAGTGTTCATCAATGAATGAACAGATAAAGAAAATGTTGTATACTGCCATCCCTCTGTATGTAAGGGGGATTTGGTCCAGGACCCTTTCCTCCTGCCCCCCACGAGGTTATCAAAATCCACAGATGCTCAAGTCCCTTATACAGAATGATGTAATACTTGCATGGAACCTATGAACATTCTACTTAGAATATCCCCTAAAATTTAATGCTATGAAAATGGTTGTCATACTGCATTGTTCAGAAAATAATGATAAGAATAAAACGCACGGGTTCGTTACACACACAACTGCTCATTTAATTTTTTGCAAATAGTTCTGATCCACAATAAGTTGAATCCACAGATGTGGAACCCATAGCTAGAGAGAGTCACTGTTTTTACACGATGGAATATGATTCAGCTTCTCAAAAGAAGGCAATACTACCATTTGTGACAACATGGATGATCCTAGAGGGTGTTACGTTAAGTGGAACAAGCCAGGCACGAATACCACAAGATCTCACATGTGGAATCTAAAAACACTGAACTCAGAAGCAGAGAGTAGGATGGTGGTTTGCAGGGACTTCTGGGGGTGTAGTAGAGTTAGGGAGATACAAAATACAAAGGATACCAAATTTCTTTTAGTTTGGAGGAGTCAGTTAAAGAGATCTATCACACAACATGACATAGTTCTGAGTATAGTTAATAACAACATGTTATATTCTTGAGAATCACAAGAGAGTAGATTTTAAGTGTTCTCACCACAAAAAAAATAAGTATATGAGGTATGCATAAGTTAATGAGCTCAATTAGCCATTCTACAATGCATACATTACTGTGCTGTACAAAATAAACATAAAGAATTTGTATGTGTCAATTAAAAAAAAATTAAAAAAGAAAAAAAAATAACAGAAAAAAACTCCAGAGATGAATGGTAGTGATGACTGGATCATGATTTGAACATCTTGAGTGCCACAAAACTCGTATGCTTTAACATGGTCAAAACAGTACACTTCACAGTATATGTATCTTTACCATAATAAAAACATTCAAACTCTGAGCAAAAACAATAATAACAACAAAAGTCAAGTCTCAGGGCTCTGCCTACTGCTAGCTTCACCCTCCTTGTCTCACAGTCTTCCCAAGCACACCCAGCACTCATCACCCGGCACCTTCCAGCTCCTGCTGTGACACACAGAGATGGGAGGCCTTTCTAAGGCACCCAGCATGTCTTCACCACTGGGGAAGTTTCTTGTTATCAGAGCCAGTCTCATTACAAAATGAAGAAACAGCAGGAAGGAGCTCCCAGCTGAGTCACTGGGCCTGAGTTTTGACATCTTATCTCTTTCTGTTCTCTGAATATGAGAGGAAAGATTACATGAACTTGTTCCCCTTGAGTATCTAAAGGAAGCTTAGAGTTGAGGCTGGACACTGTTGGCTAAAAACAACAGCTTACCAAGAACCAGCACAGAAAGAATGAATTCAAACAGGAGGCAGAATGTTTGATCCTTCCCATCAGAGGATCAGAGATTCTTGGACTCATGAGTTATTTTCAGTCTGGTCTTAACCAGATAAGTTCTTGTTTTTTTTTGGGGGGGGGGTATTTTTATTGTTTCAGGTAATTGGAGGTACAAGGAATTAGGTTACAATGGTTCATTTGTCAGGTACAGTCCATCTTCTAATTGTTTTCGTTCCCCAAGAGGTGTGTGATACATCCTAACATTGTGCCCATCAAGTGGGAGCACACACACCCCTCTCCTTGGGGGTTCGTTTGTTTGAGACAGTCTAACTCTGTCATTTGGGCTAGAGTGCCATGACATCATCATAGCTCAATACCACCTCAAACTCCTAGGCTCAAGTGATCCTCCTGCTGAAGCTTCCTGAGTAGCTGGACTACAAGGGCATGCCACTATGCCTGGCTAATATTTTATGCTTTGCTCAGGCTGGTCTCGAACTCCTGACCTCAAGCGATCCTCCTGCCTCAGCCTTGCAGAGTGCTAGGATCATAGGTGTGAGCATCCACACCCCACCCCAGAGCAATTCTGTTCTTTGGAACTGAGGATTTTCTGACCGAGACTCTCACCTGGGCCATGCAAGTTGGCACCAGGACAAGACAGGAATGGGGAAAGGCTACACACCTGAGGGATGCATGTCCAGCTCCCCCCAGGCAATAGACTTCCCTCCCATGTTCTCAGATGGTGGCAATGATGGGGACCTGTTCTTAAGGTTGCTGGGGAAGGGTGGGATCAAGTATAAGTGTCCTCCCAGAAGAGAGCTGGGATCCAGTTACATTAGCAGGAGCGCCTCCTCTTCACCATTCATCCAGTCTGCAGATTTCCACGGACACACACATGCAAGCACAAAAGGACAGGCTGGAGTGTCTCTAGGGCCCTGGATGGGCTGAGCAGCGGCCGCAACAACATCATTTTTTTCTTTTGTTGTGATAAAATTGACTTTCCTCTGAATACTAAACAACACATAGACACTTAGAAAACAAAACAAATGTAAAAAATAAAATCAAAGAAAATCATCCATTATTCCACTATACAGACTACTGAGAAATTTGGAGCTTATGTATCTCTCATTTTTTCAAATATATTAGAAATATTACCTATGGGGTACAATGTATGCTAGTCAGGTGATGGGTACACTTACAGCCAAGACTCGCCCATTATACAATATATATATGTAACAGAATTCAACTTGTACCCCATATAAATGGGAAAATATGTAGAAAAATGTTTTCTTTTATGAATTAATGTGAATCGAAGACTATCTTGAGTGATGAAGAGTACTTCTTGGTGTAAAAACAGTGGAATTTTCTTTTACAATACTGTATAAAACTCAGTCTTACAACTGGATCTAGGTTTTACCACCTTATTAGTTGTGCAAGTTTGTATGATTCACTCAGCCTGTCTGAGCCCATTTGTTTGTTTAAAAATGATGCTAGTTCTGCTTCCCTACAGGGTGCTGTGAGGTTTGGAGTAGGAAATTGTGGCCATGAGCTGAGAGCAGGTGGGCTACACTGGGTTTCTGGGTGTTGGGAACCCCTCTCCTTCTGTTGCTTCCCTATTCCTCTCCTTTCTTTGCACTCTGAAAATAGTAATAACAGCAATAAGATTGCTAATAGCTTGCATTTTTTGCCAATTTTCTGTGTACCAGTCCTTGCATGTGCTCTCCACAGGTGCCTTTTAAATTTCACACTGTCTATGTGGGGTAGGTGCAAGGATTATGCCCAATATACAGACAAGCAAGTTAAGGCAGATAGAGGAGAACGTTTCCTAATCAGAGAAGTAGTCAGTGGGAGAGCTAGACTGAGCCCAAGTAGCCTAGCTCCCCTGTGCAAGCTTTCAACACTACACCTACCGAGCACGGAGACATTGGTGGTTCACACCTTTCACACTTCACTGTTTCCTCCCTCTCATTCTTGGCAGAGTGCTTGTCTTCAGCACCCCAGGGATGGGAGTTTCAATGCCCCACAAACTCCCCCCAATCTCAGAC
>NW_003852810.1:17319-17688 GCF_000181295.1 Otolemur garnettii
GAGAGCACATTTCCCCTGTTTAAGGTACATGTCCCAGAATATACAAGAGAAGCATGGGTTTGGAGACCGGCAGCCGTAATGTTTGAGCTCTGGTTTACAATGGTATTAGCAGAGCGTGGAGCCCTGGAACAGGAGAGGGAGGTGATGCTGGGCAAGGAGTGAGAACTCAGGCCACTATCTCCTTATGAAGTGGCTTCTATGCTTCCTTCCAAATGGGCTCCTACACCTCCCTCTAGGGCATCTAGGACACAGGTTTTCCCCTTTATCTTTCTGTCTGGCCCTGAGAAGTGAGTTATTGGCAGCAATATGCTTTATGCTGTGAAAACCATTATGAATGCCAAGGGATCAAATCTACCATATAAGCTATGA
>NW_003852810.1:18633-19066 GCF_000181295.1 Otolemur garnettii
TCCTTTCTGGTCCATCAAATGCTCCTTTTCTCATATTGCCCTGTCCAGTGGTGGAGAGAACTGGGCTCTGGGTGGAAAACTGTGTAATTCTAAGTCCCAGATTTGACACCTAGCAGCTGTCCCTTGGCTGAGCTGTTTAGGAGCTCCATGCCTCCGATGCCTGTCAGCTATGCTTCTATTCTCTAACGTGACTTTTCACATCCCATTTATGTGAATGAAGCCCTCTAGTCTTTTGAGTATATTATATATGCACACCTAAATATTTGTTAGGATATACTAGAGTTAGGAAATTAACTTTGCTCTCTATTTCTTTTAAATGCCTACAGCACTAGGTACAGTGATCCCTCCAAAATATGCACAGCTTATAAAAAAGTGTTTCACAAATAAGATGGTAAGAAATCAATCCATTTCCATTAAAATGGGGAAAAATCCA
>NW_003852810.1:19243-32550 GCF_000181295.1 Otolemur garnettii
GCTTTATATCTACACAAAGCTTAGATCTAGACTAAATTATTTGTTTTTAAAAGTACATTAGAATTTTCAGAGAGTTTGGTTATCTCTGCCTCTGAAAAAAGAGTATAGGAGGTGTGGTGGTGAATTATGAGTACCCATATGAGCCACCCATAGACCCAGAAAGTTGGTCAGACACTAGTTAAGAAATGTCTGTGAAGGCATTTTTCAGATGACATAGCCTCTATAATGTGGGAGGGATTCATCCAATCAGTTGAAGGCCTTAAGAGAATAAAAGACTGACTTTGCTGGAGGAGAAAGGAATTCTACATCCAGCTGCCTTTTTACTAGAGGCGCAACATCATGTGTCCAGTGGATCTCCAGCCAGCGGCCTGACCTGCAGATCTTGGACTTTCTACTCTCTGAAATTACATGAGTCAATTCCTTCACATCTCCCTCTTTCTGTCTGTATTTCTGTCTCTGTCTGTCTGTTTCTCTCTCCAGTCCTTACCCTTCCTGATCCTACTGGCTCATTTCTCTGGAAAACTCTGGCTAACACACATGATAAAAGGAGAAAGTCTTGTTAAGTTTCCAAGTTTGCCGCATGATTACATTTCATTGAGTTTCTTTTTTATGAATATAGTATAAATGAGCTAGTATCTTTCCTAAAATTCCTTCTCTACTTTCCATATTAGAGATATTAGAAAAAAGTTAGAAATTAAGCAAAGAACTGAGAAGATTCTTAAACTGGACAAATAGCTCTCAGATAGCTTTAATTTTTTTAATCATTAATATCATAATTCTACTTACCTGGCAATAAGCATAGGTATCTGTTTTTCATGGTGCAGAGACCAGCAAGCTCTGCCGTGGAGGGTTTATGATACTGGTCTACATGACTTAAAAATACTTCCTTTTTTTCCCCTGAGACAGAGTCTTACTCTATCACCATGGGTATAGTGCAGTGGTGTTATCATAGCTCACTGCAACCTCAAACTCTTGGGCTTACGCAATGCTCTTGCCTCAGCCTTAGGAGTAGTTGGGACTCCATGGTGAACCATGATGACTGGCTAATTTTTCTATTTTTATTAGAGATGGGGATCTCCCTCTTGATGAGGCTAGCCTCAAAATCCCAAGGTCAGGCAGTCCTTTGCCTTGGCCTCCCAGAGTAATTGGATTATAAGTGTGAACCACAGTGCCTGAACAAAATTTTTCTTTTTAAACTAAGATTGTATCTGTTCTGAGAAGATCTAGGAAATTGCTTGCCTTCCCCAATTTGTCCCATGACCAACATCTCAGAAATTTGCAGTTCTCCTTTTTTCTCTCTTTTGAGATAGAGCCTCAGTAGAGACTCTCTCTTGTTGCCCTCAGTTGAGTGCCATGGTATCATAGGTCACAGCAACTTCAAACTCCAAAGTTCAAGCAGTTCTCTTGCCTCAGCCTCTTGAGTAGCTGGGACTATAGGCATCTGCCACAATGCCCAGCTAATTTTTGAGACAGTCTTGTTCTTGCTTAGGCTGGTCTCAAACCCACCAATCATCTTCTCTGCTCCCCTCCTTCTTTCTCCATCCTCTACTCTTTGCCTTGCTAGACTTGTGTTTTTCTCTCCTGTGGGCTTATAGTTGCTTATATATTGGCTTCATGTTAGTAGTGAGTACTTTGGATTTTTTTTTCCACTCTTGAGATACTTTCCTAAGAAGAATGTGTTTCTGGCTCAGAGCCCATAACTCAGTGGTTAGGGCATCAGCCACATGCACTGGGGCTGGCGAGTTCGAACCTGGCTAGGGCTTACCAAACAACGATAACAACAACAACAACAACAAAATAGCCAGGTGTTGTGGCTGGCACATGTAGCCAAAGCTAGTTGGGAGGCTGAGGCAAGAGAATTTCTTAAGCCCAAAGAGTTTGAGGTTGTTATGAGCTGTGATGCCACAGCACTATACTGAGGGTGACATAGTGACATTCTGTCTCAAAAAAAAAAAAAGAAGAATGTTTTAACTTCATCCAGGTAAACACAAAACATGTAAAGTCTCCATCTTTTCTTATGGCTGAAGTGCTCCATGGTTTATACGTATGCCACAGTTTGTTAATCCATTCATGGTTGATGGCATTTGGGTTGCTTCTAAGTCTTGGCAATTGTGAACTGAGCTGCAATAAACATTCTAGTGCAAATGTCTTTGTGATAAAATGATTTTTCTTCTTCTGGGTAGATGTAAACAAAAGCTGCTTGTCTAACATTAGCATTGATTAGGGAGGACACGGAGAAGATCAGATAGAATGTTTCCACCTTTGTTTTTGCAAAACCCCAGACTTTGAGCACAACCTCTGCCTCCAGCACCAAGAGCTCTTTAGAATCTGGAGAATTGTTACCAGAATTATTATTGCCATACCTCACATACACATTCTTTCTTGGAGGCCAATTTCCTGATCTCCTGGGCATACACAACTCACATGCCATTCTTGTGATTCTCTAGGGCTGTCAAGCAGGAAGTGAATTTTATGCTGAAGATCAAAGCTCAATTTCCCCTACAACTTGGAAAATATTGTACTACTTTTCTCTGGCCTCCATGGTTTTAGAAGAGAAGTTAGCTGTGATTCAATTTGTTTTGCTTGTACACATCAGGTTTTATTTTCTCTTGCTGCTTCCACATTTTTCCTTTATCTTTAGTTTTCAGAAGTTTTTTTATGTTGTATATTGGTATGATTTTTTTTTCTTCAAATTTTGAACTTATCTGATAGGGTTTTTCTTAGCTTCTTGATTCTCTGGGTTTTGTCTTTTGGTAATTTTGGTCATTGTTTAGCCATTATTTCTTGAATAATATCTCAGGTCCACAGTCTCTGTGATGTCCCTTAGAAATCCAAAGACACAAATACTAGATTTTTGTTGTACTTTCAAAGTCTGATGGTGAAAGAGAGGAATAAGTTCACTTTTCTGATAGCAATTTCCTGAGTCAGCTGACCTAAGATACACATGTCAATTCTCTTGAGATTTCCTGAGGTAAGAAAGATGATTGGTTTGACCCATAGCAGAGAGCTTCCAGAGCTGGCTGGCATGGTTACCTGCACCACACAAATGCTGTGGCCTTGTCTTCTTTTAGGTATGTGTTGGTGCAGGAAATTAATTTCCAATGTTGGAATTGAAGTGGGTCCTTGGCTTCCCCTGAGAAAGAATTCAAAAGTGAATGGACAGTGTAAAGCAGAAACAAATTTTATTTAGGAAATATAGAAGATCTGCTCCACAGAGTAGATGCCAGTTCTCTCTGCTGAGGAGAGCAACGCCCTTTTTAATTTAAATTCCTTTTTATTTTTTTTATTAAATCATAGCTGTGTACATTAGTATAGTCATGGGGTACAGGGAGTCTATAGGGTCCTCTAAATATAAGATCATATCATCAGCAAAAAGGAAGAGTTTGGCTCCCTCTGATCCCATTCAGATGCCCTTTATTTTCTCATCTTGTCTAATTGTATTGGCTAGAACTTCCAGCACTATGTTTAATAGTAGTAGTGACAGAGGACAACCTTCTCTGGTTCTAGTTCTAAGAGGAAAAGCTTTCAGTTTTACTCCATTCAATAAAATATTAGCTGTGTGTTTGTCATAGATAGCTTTGATCAGTTTAAAAAATGTGCCACCTATGCCTATACTCCTCAGTGTTCTAATTAGAAAAGGATGCTGGATTTTATCGAATGCTTTCACTGCATCTATTGAGAGGATCATATAATCTTTGGTTTTGCTTCTGTTGATATGGCTAATGATGTTTATGGACTTGTGTATATTAAACCAGCCTTGCATCCCTGGGATGAAACCTACTTGATCATGATGTATGACTTTTTAGAGATTATGACTTTTTAGATTATAAGCTGTAATCTATTGGCTAAGATTTTGTTGAGAATTTTTGTATCTATATTCATTAGTGAAATTGGTCTGAAATTTTCCTTTGTAGTTGGGTCTTTTCCTGGTTTTGGTATCAGGGTGGTGTTTACTTCATACATAGAACATGTTGGGGAAGATTCCTTCCTCCTCAATTTTTTGGACTAATTTCTGCAGTATAGGAATAAGCTCTTCTTTGAAGGTTTGATAGAATTCTGGTGTGAAGCCATCCAGACCCAGGCATTTTTTGTTGGGAGATTTTTTATTGTCTTATTTTCAGCTGGTCTCTGTCCTACCCTAGTGAATCCATTACTCTTGGTTGAAGTCTCAGCTGTGAAGAAATACCAGCAATTAAGTCACCCCACCCCCCACAAACAACAATTGAGCATGGAAAATCAAACCTTCCCTCAACCATACACCCAGGGTACCACTTTGCAGCACCTTGGGTGTATGGTTAGTCCTTGGGTAATTTGCCCAGTTAAGGGGTCCAAATCAGTTGTCCCAGTCAGCACCAGTCTCAGGTGGGAGAATTCAAAAAGTCTGTGGCAGTTAGATAGGAGGGGTCTGCTGGCAGCTCAGATATAACTTACTCCAATGCTCCATGAGGGCCAAAGGACCCACCCACCAAATGAATTAGTCTGGGAATGTTGATGCCTCCTTCCCCACCTTGCACCCAGTCACAAGTAATCCCACAGGGCTGTGACCCAGAGATCTAAGTCCATCAGGGGTACCTTTCATGTTTAATATAGGCAGGGGCAGTTCACTCAGTTCCAGCCCTGTGCTTGGTTGAAATTGCTGACAGAACAGGACAGAGCAAGGTTAGATTCCTCTGCAGGTCAAATGCTGCTAGAGCTGATACAAAACTCAGCCCTGGGCAGCAAGCAATTAGAGTTTACACTCAGGTGTCAATTCCAGCCTCTGTCTGCCCACTGCCTTTGTCTCAGCTATATTCCCCCGAGGGATAGGTGCTATTATGATCAGATAAACAGTCTACTCATTGCCCCTTCCTGTAAGTCTGTGAACTGCATGCATCCTGGAACCTCTGGTTGCCCAGGGAGACAGGGTGTGTCTTTGGAATGGCCACGGGGATGTGAGCCTTTCCCACTGCCACCACTGCTGGTCTGCAACTCAGGAGACCGCAATTCCTGTATGATTCCCTGTCTGCTGACCGTCTTCTCCTCGCTCCTGTGCCACAGAGTCAGCACAGACCATCACCAGCCCTTTCCCCCTCCACTCCTCTCAAGAAAGTGCCCAAGAATCTAGACTCCATGGGTGACAAACCTCCAGACCTTGGGGTGGGGTAGGGGAATCCTGGGAGTTCAAAGTTGCAGGTAGAGAATATATACAGTTTTATACAGTTTTACTGTTTTATGCCTGGCAGGAGAGTGCTGTGGTACCCTAGTAGGGGTAGGAGGTCCAGTTTTTTGGGGGGGGGTCTCTCCCATGGGATAGAGTGGGAGGATGTTTGAATTCTGCTCACTTGTTCATGTGGAGTAAAATGCAAACCCTTCTTGTGGGGGAGGGGACTCCCATCCGCTTGGTGGTAATTTTGTACCTTTTGATTGTCTTTTGGGGGTTGCAGCTTGGCTCAGCTAGGATGACGTGTGTTCTTCAATCTTGTCTCTTGGCTCAGCTCCAAACCATCGGCTTACTTGCTAAACTTCTGTTTTTTAACTCTTCTTCTGGATGGGAGCCTCTGCAAAAAGCTGGCTTCAATCTGCCATCTTGCCTCTGCCCCCTCAACATTTTCTATTAAGAGTCAGACAGCAAATATTTTTGGCTTTTACAGTGTCTACCACAGCAACCTAACTCTGACATTATATTTTGAAAGCAGCCATCAGTGAATGGATGTTGCTGGGTTCCAGTAACACTTTGTTTACCAAAACAGTCACTGGATTTGATCTGCCCTCTGCAGTTTACCAACCTTTACTCAAAAGGCAAACTTAGATTGAGTTAGGCTGATTTGTCAATAATTCTCTATTTACCACAAAGGTGATGTGGCAATTTCATGTTTTATCAGGAGATTTATAGTGTCAGGTTTCCCTACTGTTGATAATGGTAAACATGATGACTAAGTTCAGATGGATAGATGACTGTCAAATCTCCACATTATAAAGGTACACCTTTAGAATTAATCTGTAATTTGTGAGGCAATTCTTTGGACCTACATGAATACTCTGTTTTCCCAACATCCAATGTTTTTAGTGGCCATTACTGGCTTATTGAAAAACCATGATTTTCTAATTCTATCACATCTTCTACATTTATTGAGTAATATCTTAGTTTTAATTATAAACTCATGGACATTGTTCATATAACACATCAAAATAGTTTAGAGGCATTTTATTTGCTATTTAAATTGATACAGATTTTGTCAGTGGGGCCCACAGAACATTTACTTAAGGTGGAACCAGTCTAGATTTAGCTCTTACATAGATCTCATGCTGAGGATGAAATAACATATTATCTCTAAACATATCATACAAAATGTACAGTAGCAATGTGTGCCTACTTCCATATCCCACTTATAAAATGAAGAATGTAGAGGTCTGTTTACCTGTGATGGCAGGAATTGTATCTATCTGCTTTGATCTGTGTTGCACAGTGAGTAATATACTATATTTTTGAATGTATAAATTATAAAGTCTTCAGAAATGGGGAGTGAAGAAAATGAGTCATGCAGGTTGAGGGTTCAGCTACTCTGGTTTCCCCATAATGAGCTTTTTCTGGGATGGAGGCTTACTAAAACCAGGAAATTGCTTGGAAACTGGGATCAGTTTTACACTTTCCATGAAAGTCTTGAACTAAACATTCATTTTTCTCTCTTGTGCTATTTTGAGAGCCTATTGAGAATGACTTTTATGGTTACATATTGCCAACTTGAGGAAGAATCTTTCTAGAAAAGGAGATTGAATTAGAGGATTTAATCCAAGATATGTGTGGAATTGGGTGGTAACTCCTTGCCTGTGTTGGGAGTTAGCTGAACATGCTTCATAGACCAGAAAACTTCAAATCCCCAGCAAGTGTCACAAATATTTCTTGGGTATTTTCTTCCACAGTGGTGCCATAGAGAGTTATATGTCACAAACATCAAAAAGCATTTTTTAAAATGCTCTTGGCCCAAAGGATGAAAGTTCCATGTTTTCCTCATTTTCCAGCAGACAGGATCATCTGGTTTATGGGTTCACATAATTGTCCTGAGAAAGAAATTGTTAAAAGTGATACTGTATAGGAAAGTGCAAGACTTATACATTGAAAATTATGAAATCATGTTGAAAGAATATCTAACGAAATGAGAAGATATCCCATGTTCATGGATTTGAAGAGTTTGCATTGTTAAGATGGTAGTACTCCCCAACTTGGTGAACTATTTAACATAAACCCCTATTAAAATCTCAGTTAATGTTTTTGCCTAAATCAACATGAAGGTACTAGAACAGAACTTATGTAGAACTGCAAAGGATTCCCAATAGCCAAAGAATCTTGAAAAAGAAGAATCAATTTGGAGACTCACATTTTCATGTTTTAAAACTTACTACAAAGCCACAGTAATGAAGGCATTGTGGCAGGGGCATCAGGATTGGACATGTCCATCAGTGAAACAGAATCAAGAGTCGAGGAATAAACCCTTGCATCTATGATCTGTAGATTCTCAAGAGGTTGTCAAGATAATTCATTAAGGGGAAAAATAGTCTTTTTAAGAAATGATGCTGGGACAACTTATATCAATATGCAAAAAATGACATTAAATTTCTACATTCACTGCATAAATAAGTCAACACCAAATGGATCATGGACCATAAGGTCAGAGCTAAAACTATAAAACCGTTAGGGAAAAAACTATTCAGAAAACAGAAATAAATCTTTGCTACCTTGAATTAGGAAATGGAATTTTAGATATGACATCCAAAGCATAAGTAACCAAAGAAAAAATAAATTGGACTTCATTAATATTAAAAATTTTTAAGCATTAAAATTATCTGGCATATGCATAGAACTTTTACAACTTAACAAGAAAAGGTAAATAACCCAGGTGAAAATGGTCAAGGAATTTGAATATTTCTCCAAAGAAGATGTGCAAATGGCTAATAAACCCATGAAAAGATACTTATCATTGATCATTCAAGAAATGCAAATTAAAACCAAAATCAGATATCACTGTACATCTGTTAGGATTGCTTAAGTAAAAAAGACCCATTAACCCATGAATGAATTAGTAAGCTGTGGCACATGTATACCATGGAATACTATTGAGCCATAAAAAGACAGAGACTTTATATCTTTTATAGAAACCTGGATGGAGTTAAAAAACATTATTCTTGGTAAAATATCACAAAATTAGAAAAGCAAGTATCCAATGTACTGAATACTAACGTGAAGCCAATATTTCAACAACTACACACCCACACAAGAGGAAAATCAATTAAATTCCAGTGAATGGGAAGGGGGAGGAGAGAGGAGAAAGAGGGGAAGAGAGGGAGATTGGTACGCTCTCACCTAACATGCACAAGGTAAAGGTATATGGCAAAAGGCTCAACTACAACTTGGACTTTACCTAACTCTATACAGCCAAGAACATGGTGAATAAAGCAAGCAGACAGCCCTCGGAATGGGAGAACATACTTGCAACCAGAATCCACAGAGAACTCAAGCATATTAGCAAGAAAAGAACAAATGATCCCATCTCAGGGTGGGCAAGGGACTTGAAGAGAAACTTCTCTGAAGAAGACAGGCCCATGGCCTACAGACATATGAAAAAATGCTCATCATCATTAATCATCAGAGAAATGCAAATCAAAACTACTTTGAGATATTATCTAACTCCAGTGAGATTAGCCCATATCACACAATCCCCAAACCAGAGATGCTGGAGTGGATGTGGAGAAAAGGGAACACTTCTACACTGCTGGTGGGAATGTGAACTAATATATCCCTTTTGAAAAGATGTTTGGAGAACACTTAGAGAACTAGAAATAGACCTGCCATTTGATCCTACAATTCCTCTACTAGGTATATATCTAGAAGACCAAAAATCACATTACAACAAAGATATTTGTATCAGAATGTTTATTGCAGCCCAATTCATAATTGCTAAATCATGGAAGAAGCACAAAGTGCCCATTGATCCAGGAATGGATCAATAATTTGTGGTATATGTATACCATGGAATATTATGCAGCCTGAAAGAAAGATGGAGACTTTACCTCCTTCATGTGTATATGGATGGAGCTAGAACATATTCTTCTTAGGAAAGTACCTGAAGAATGAAAGAAAAAGTATCCAATGTACTCAGCCCTGCTATGAAACTAATTTATAGCTTTCATATGAAAGCGATAGGCCAATTATAGCCCAAGAATATGGGGAAGGGTGAGAAGGAGGGAAGGGAGGGGCAAGAGTGGGTAGAGGGAGAGTGATTAGTGGGACTGCACCTATGGTCCATCTTAGTAGGGTACATATGAATCTTTCTAAATGTAGAATATAAATGTCTTAACACAATAACTAAGAAAATACCATGAAGGCTAGGTTATCCAGTTTGGTAAAAATATTTCAAATTGTATATAAAACCAGCACATTGTACCCCATTATTGCATTAATGTACACAGCTATGATTTAATGAAAAAAATGCAAACAATGAAACGGAATCATTTGTACCTTCATATTAATCTGAACAAAAAGTAAAACAAAAAAGAGAAGAAACAGTGAGTTTAGTGAGGCTGTGGGGCGATAGAAAACTTATACATTGCTGGTGGGAATGAGAAATGATGCATATTGAAAAACATTTTAGCAGTTCCTCAGTATATTATGCATAATATTACTATGCAGGCTGGTAATTCCTCTTCTGGATATATACCCAATGAAATGAAGGCATAAGTACAAAAATTTGTACACAAATGTTCATAATAACATTCATAATAGTCACAAAGTGAAAAGAGTGAAATGTTCATCATATTGAGGAGTGGATAATAAAATATGATATATTCATTTAATGGAATATTATTTTCAAAGAATACTAATGAAATACCAAGGCAGGCTACAACATGGATAAACCCTGAAAACATGAAGCTAAGTGAAAGCCATGCTTGTCACAATGTCAGGACATTATATGATTCCATTTATAAGCCATGTCCAGAGTAGGCAAATCCATGGAGACAGAAAGTAGATAGATGTTTTCTTGAGGTGTGGTGTGCGGGAGTTAATTGAAAGAGGCTGCTAATGGATACAGGTTTTCTTTTTGGAGTTAGAAAATGTTCTAAAATAGCTGATGGCTTACAACTTTGTGAGCATACAGTTTGCCCTGCATAACAATGTTTCAGTCAGTGTTGGACCACAGAAGATGGTGATCTCATAAAATTATAATGGAGCTGAAAAATTCCTACTGCCTAGTGATGCTATAGCTGTTTTAACATTGTAGTGTTTGTGGCAATGCTGGTGTAAACAGAACTGCACTGCTAATTGTATGAAAACATAGAATATATAATTAGTACATAGTACTTGATAATGATGATAAATGACTGTTACTGGTCTATATATTTACTATATTATATATATTTTTTATTATTTCAGTGTGTGCTCCTTCTACTTAAAGAAAAGATAACTGTAAAACTGACTCAGGAAAATCCATCAGGAGGTACCCCAGAAGACACTGTTATCACAGGAGATGACAGCTCCATGGGTTTTACTGTCCTGAAGACCTTCCAGTGGGACAAGATGTGGAGACAGAAAATAGCAATAATGATGATTCTCACCCTATGTCTAGGATGATATAAAGGAAAAAACATTGGTGAGGACCAAACCCAGACAGACTTGGAGCCCAGTGAAGGGGTCAGGGGGATCTCTCTCCCTTTCATGATCCCTCAGTGATCAGCAGAGTACCAAGTTACTAGGAAGCTTTCCCACTCTCACAGGCCCAAGTACTGCAGCAACCATGGAATTGTGGGGACAATGTTCATGATCCCAGAGTTTGGACATTCTGTGTGGGATTCCCCTCCAAGAACAATGACAGAGGAGGCTGCAGACCTGGCTTTCTTCCATTCAGACTCTCATCCCTTCCCACCCTTCTCCTACCCATGAGAACAGGAAGAGCAGCTTGATCTGAATTCAGTAAGCAGCTCCCTCTCCTCAGCTGGAGTGTCTGTCCTACAGTCCAAGGTTTCCACAGAGACTGGGGCCTAAACCTTTCCCCTTGAGGACCTGCAGGAGACCCAGGGTGCCCCATCTGAGAGCTCCCTGCTCACTGACATTTTATGGCAATGCACACCAACGGGTCAGACACACAGGCTGTATCCCATGCCCCAGGACTCCAGCGGGGTTGCTTGGAAGTATGCGGGAGAGGTTTGGAAACTTGACTAAGAACTCATAACGGGCCAATGGGAGAATACTGTGGGGGTCTGAGACACTGTGATCTAGGCAAGCACTCAATTGTCCCTCAAGGTAAGTCACTGTCAGCCTAGGATGGGTACTCTGCTGGGAAGATTCCAGCCCATGGCCATGGCAAGAGTGTAGGCATTCAGACACCCAGGGACAGGGGCAACACAATGGGGCCGAGCTCATTCCCCACAGCCAGTCTGGGAATTGTGGACTCTTTTTTTCCCCCTCTCTTTTTATTAAATCATACCTGTGTGGTGGTGCCTGTGGCTCAAAGGAGTAGGGAGCCAGCCCCATATACTGGATGGAGGTGGTGGGTTCAAACCCGGTCCTGGCCAAAAACTGAAAAAAAAAAAAATCATAGCTGTGTACATTAATGCAATTATGGGGTGCAATGTGCTGGTTTTATACATAATTTGAAATACTTCCATCAAACTGGTTAATATAGCCTTCACCACATTTTCTTAGTTATTGTGTTAAAACATGTATATTCTACACTTAGTAGACTTAACTTATACCTTTGTAAAATGCACTGTAGGTGTGGTCCCACCAATTACCCTCCCTCCACCTTTCCTCCCCTCTCTCTGCCCCTCCCTCTCCTCTTTCCCCTTCTTCTTGGGCTATAGTTGGGTTATGACTTTCCTATGAAAGTGTGGGTGGTTATAAATTGGTTTCATAGTAAAGCTGAGTACATTGGATACTTTGAATTGCAGACTCTTGCTCATAAGTTGCCTTCCTGGTTGGGATAGCCAGCCAGGACCCTATCTCAGCAGCTCCGCCTAGTGGCCAGAAAAATGACCTTTGAGTCCTGCCCAAGCTTTGCAAAGCCTTCCTGGTTAGCACAATCTAACTGCACCCAGCATGGGCCCCTCCACCCACCACTGCTGTTGGGTAGATCAAGGAACTCTCTGGGAGCTACAAGGCTCCTCTTGAATGCCTGGGGCATTCAAGGGTTCCCCCTACGGACTAGTTAGAGCTTATCAAAGGCACAAAAGAACATCTCAGCAGTTGGCTGTCTCCTACAAACATCAACTATTGATAGAACAACTCTGTAGCTCATTACAACATCTACCAACTCAGTCAAATAGGGTGTGTCTGAGTTTTATTCAGAAGCATCACCCACCATCTCGGAGAGTAAGCTGGGGGTCCCAGTGCAATTCACACTGCCAGGAAGAGGGGAAGACAGTAGGATAGAAACAACCAAAGTGGCACTCCTTACTAGGAGAGAAACAAAAGTTATAGACAGCTCAACCTATGAGGGATCTCTCTCCATTCATATCTCTGGACTGAGTGGGGAGCTTCTCAGAGTCTGGACAGAAATATTATACTACAGAGCATGTGCAGCAGAGATCTGGTGCCTGTCCATCCCAAGTTTCTGTAACTGATGGCATCCTGATCAATGTGGTGCATGGAACGAGGTCTGTAGGGGATTCACCCTTCCAGAAATAGTCTTTGCCTCACCCATGTTTAGCCAGGAAGAGGACAGATATTCCCCTGTGTCATGCCCTGTGTCTGGGTGCTGAGCATACCTCCTGATGACACAGGCCCCATTTGGGAAGCCTGAATCAACTGCTTTCATGGGTGTTGGGGTGGGGAGAAACTGGGCCTAAGAGCAGCACTGGCCTATCTATGCAAACCCTGGGCCATTGCTACTCGGTGACTGGGTATAAGCAGTCTTTACACTGGTGAAAACCTCACCACTATATACAAATCAGCACAACAGATACCCACGAGTGTAAATTCACGTAGGAAAACCCCTAGACTCACCAGAAATTCAGACATACAGATACAAAATGGACGTCAAACCCTGGAAAGATTCATAGTAAATAGGTCATCTCCAAGACACATAGTAGTCAATTTGGCCAAAGTCAAAATTAAGGAGAAAATTCTGTAAGCAGCAAGAAGAAAGTATTGAATAACCTATAAAGAAAACCTCATTAGGCTTACTGCAGACTTCTCTTTCTCTCTCTCTCTCTCTCTCTTTTTTTTTTTTTTTTTGAAATTAGCTTTCTTTAATCAGAGAGAAATAGTATATTGGTGTGTTTTATTTTAATTGTGGTGATTATTTTACTATATATTTAAATATATATATAATGATCAA
>NW_003852810.1:32570-40341 GCF_000181295.1 Otolemur garnettii
ATATATATATAATGATCAAATGTACACCTTAAGTATATACATTTAAGAAAATACACAAAGCAGAGAAATAAAATAAAAAATGAAATTGTTCAGGTGAAACTTATCAGCTTCCACTTGCAACTCACTCATGGACAAAACTGTGATATAGTAAAGTGGCTCTATATCTTGTATATTTTTTGTCATTTTTCAATTTTAAAGAATACCTTTTTTACTATTACAGTGGTTATAATTAGCAGCATATACAATTTTTAGAAATAAGACTACAGTGTTGGAATCTTCCATTTTTTAAATTTAATAAGTCTCTAGTAAACACAGTCAAGAAGGCAAAGAAAGGTAGAATCATGGATGTCTATTCTGCCAATCACAATATCTCCTTTTTGACTTTTGGGAATGATCCAGTTGTAAATTGCTAAATAAAATGCTAAGTAGAGTAAAATAAAATTTTGCTAATATTTATGAGTTTTGAAAACACATGAATGCTGGGTACAAAGTTATTTATAGATTTTTATTTCTAGAGACAGTGTTATATTTGAAATTGTGATAAAAAATGCTTAGGTACAGGTATGTCATTTTAGAAATCAACTATGCAATGAAGTCAAGGTGCAAGAAATATTGTGGGAAAATGAAAGATACAAAAGAAGACTTGGAAAAAATGAGAGAAACCAACCTGTATCCTGCATAGTGTCACTCAATATTTATTTATTAAATGATAGCTGTATACATTAATGCAAACATGGGGTACAGTGTAGTGTTTTCATATACAATTTGAAATATTTTTGTCAAACTGGTTAACATAGACTTTGTGTCATTTACTTAGTTATTGTGTTAAAACATTTATACTCTAGTTCTAGAAAAGTTCACTTGTACTCTTGTTAGACAGACCCTATAGGTGATCTTTCCAGTCACCTTCCCACCACCCATCCACCCTTCTCCCTTCGTGTCACTCAATATTTAAATAATTTGGCTAATAAAACACGGACACAGCAACAAGTATTTTACAACCAAATGCCAACATTCCGAAATACTTTGTTTTGGTGAAATACAAGACGGGAGTGAGAAATGAAACAGATTATAATGGGAAGAACTTTTATCAAATATTTTAAAAATTACAAATACAACGTATTAATAGGAACCCAAGGATACAGAAGCGCCTAGATGATGATGTGAAGTGTATGATGGCTACACAGGTAAATAAATAGATACAGAGATAAAAATTTGTTACATTTATTAATTTAAAAAATAGAGACCTTATAAAATTATAGGTCTGAAAAATAGCAGGACTAATTCATATGTTTATATGTCACTATATAAATGTTTATTTGTCTAAATGATGTCCAGCAGAATTTGGGAATTTGGCTTTCTTTTTCCAACTTACTGTCAAAATACTTTAATTCCATGCACTTAATAAATGGCTTTCAAGTCATTAGAAATTTTTACTGCAGACTTCTCCATGGAAACCTTACAAGCCAGAATGGATGGGGGTCCCATCATTAATTGGCTTAACTAGAACAACTACTGTTCTAGAATTTTATATCCTGAAAAACTAAGCTGCACAATAGATAGAAAAAGACTTTCCCAAACTGAAGGAATTTGCCATGACCACACCTGCTCTGTGTAAAATACCCTGACCACCACTATATACAAATCAGCACAACAGATACCTCCCAGTGTAAATTCACCTAAGAAAACCCCCAAACTCACAACTCATATAAAAAATAGAACAAAGGTAAACAAAGTAATCAGGGACTACCTAATAGGATGAACAGACCAACATACCACATATCAATGCTATCAATCAATGTTAACAAACTGAATGCTGCTCTTAAAGACTCAGGCTAGCTGAATGGATGAAAAAACATAACCCATGTATCTACTGTCTCCAGGAAACACATCTAAACTACAACGACACACATAGACTCAGTGCGAAAGGGTGGAAAAAATACCTCATGCTAATGGGAATCAAAAGCAGGAGTAGTCATTCCTATATCAGATAAAGTTGACTTCAAGCCAACAAAGGTAAAGAAAGACAAAGAGGGTTATTATATGGTAGTATAGGAAGCTATCCAATAAGAAGACATAACAATCCTAAATATATTTATGCCTAATCCAGGAGCCCTCAGAATCATAAAGCAAATTTTACTGGAGCTAAGCAAAGAAATAAATAGCACCATTGTAATTGCCAGGGACTTCAACACCCCACTGTCAAAGCTTGACAAACCATCAAAGCAGAAAATAAACAGTTGACTTAAACTAAACTCTAAATCAGATGGACCTAAGACATTTACAAAACATTATACTCCCCAAACTACAGAATATACATTCTTCTCAGTAGCACATGTGACATTCTCTAGGATTGATCATCCCTTAGCCCACAAAACAGGTCTCAACAAATTCAAAAAAACCCAAATCATAGCACATACTTTCTCATACCACAGAGGAATAAAACTAGAAATCAATTTTAAGAGAAACACTCAAACCTATACAAAGTCATGAAAATTAAAGTACTGCTGAATAATTTTTGGGACAAGAATGAAATAAAGCTGGAAATAAAAAAAAATATTTGAACTGAATGGCAAAGGGAACACAAACTATTGAACTCTATGGGACACAGCAAAAGCTTTATTCAGGGGAAAATCGATAGCCTTACATGCCTACATAAAAAAAGACATTAAGATCACAAAGTAATGACCCAATGTCACACCCCAGGGAACTAGAAAAGGAAGAACAAACCAAATCCAAAGCCAGTGGAAGAAAATAAATATCAAAGGTCAGAGCATAACTAAATGAATTGGAAAACAAACATACACAAATTAGTAAATGTCATTCACCACATAAACAGACAAAAAACAAAGATCATATAATCTAAATACCTGCAGAGAAAAAATTCAACAAAATACAGCACCCTTTCATGATAAAAACTCTCAACAAACTAGGCATAAAAGTAATATTTCTTACCATCATAAAATCCATATATGACAAAGCCACAGCCAACATCATACTGAATGGGGCATTGAAAGCCCCACTGAAAGC
This sequence comes from Otolemur garnettii, assembly GCF_000181295.1. Classification (NCBI taxonomy): domain Eukaryota; kingdom Metazoa; phylum Chordata; class Mammalia; order Primates; family Galagidae; genus Otolemur; species Otolemur garnettii. The sequence goes on from NW_003852810.1 coordinate 35,601, forward strand.
ATTCTCTATAAGAACTGGAACAAGACAAGGATACCAGTTGTCACCACTGCTATTCAACATAGTGCTAGAAATCCTTGCCAGAGCAATCAGACAAGAGACAAGTATCAAGGGTATCTAAATTAGGAAAGAGAAAGTCAAAGTACCACTCTTCACCGATGATATGATCTTGCATCTAGAAAACGCCATGATTCCACCAAGAGTCTCCTGGAATTGATAAACAAATTCAGCAAAATCTTAGGGTACAAAATCAATGTACATAAATCGGTAGCATTCCTATACACCAGTAACAGTCAAATTGAGAGTCAAATCAAAGCCTCAATACAATTCACAATAGCAGCAAAGAAAATAAAATACCTAGGAATATACTTAATCAAAGAAGTGAAAGATCTTTACAAGGAGAACAGTGAAACTCTGAGGAAAGAAATCACGAAAGATAAGAAATGGAAAAATGTGAATTTCATTGAATGGTTTTTCTGCATCTATTGAGAGGATCATATGGTTTTTGTTTTTGCTTCTGTTGATATAATGAATTTTTTTATTATCTACACCATTGTATTAATACACCATTGTATCATCTACTCATGTATAACAATTATTCCAAAATTTAGCAGCTTAATACAACAAACATTTAATATCTTATACAGTTTCTGTGAGTCAGGAACCTTGGCATGGATTAGCTGCATAGTTCTGGCTCAGGATATCTTATGAAGTTTCAGAAAAACTGTTGCCTGGGGTTACAGTCACCTTGAAGCTTGACTGGGGCTGGCAGATCCATGACCATGCTCATCTGCATTGCTGGAAGGCCTCTGTTCCTTGCTAGCTGTTGGTGGCTCTTCAGTCTCTCATTATGTGGTCTCCACAGGCTGCTTGAGTGTCCTCACAACATGGCAGCTAGATTCCCCGAGAGTGAGTGAACAAAGGGGGAAAGAGAGTCCAAGATGAAAGCCATAGTATTTTTTTGTAACCTAATTGCCAAAGCCACATACTGTCACTTGTGCTATATGCTGTTGACCATACAGATTAACTTTAGTACAGTGGAAGTAGACTACCCACAGGTGTGAAGCCCAGCTGGTAAGGATGATTTAGAGCCATCCTGGGACTGGCTTCCATACTCAAATTCTAACATTCTCCAACTTCCTATCTCTCTGATTGTAATTCATTAATATGTACAAAAATTTCTAGCCTCTTTCAAACTGGTGATCTCATTGGAGGAACTTTCTGGTCAGTGTAAGGAGAAACCTAGGAAGAGGGACATATTCTTTTATTGCTGTTCCATGGGGCATATATGCTATGAAGATGACCTTTCCAACCTATGATTTCAGACATTCTAGTGGGCCTCCCTGGTACCTCAGCCTAACTTGATCACTGATGCCTGAAGTATTATTGATAGAAATCTATGCCCTTGGCAAAAGATATTGTTTTCTTTTTCTTTTCTTTTTTTTTAATTGGGGGAATCATTGAGGGTACAATGAGCCAGATTATACTGCTTGTGCTTGCTGAGTGAAGTCTGTCTATTAATAGTGTCCAGCCACCAAGAGGTGTGTCACAATCTGTGTCCTCACACCCCTTTCCCTCCTTCCCTCGCTCTCCCCTCACCCATTCCACTTCCTTCCACCATGGACTATATCAATGGTCCTCATATCAGAGTTGAGTACTTTGGATTCTTGCTTCTCCATTCTTGCGATCCTTTACTAAGAAGACTGTATTTCAACTCCATCCAAATTAATACAAAAGATGTAAAGTCACCATAATTTTAGTGGCTGTATAGTACTCTGTGGTATACATATACTACAGCTTATTAATCCATTCCTGGATTGGTGAGCATTTAGGTTGTTTTGATAAGTGGCAATTGTAAATTGAGCCACAACAAACAGTCTAGTGCAAGTGTCCTTATGATAAAATGATTTTTTTCTTCTGGGTAGATACCCAGTAATGGGGTTGCAGGATCAAATAGGAGGACTAGTTTGAGTTCTTTGAGGGTTCTCCATACTTCCTTCCAAAAGGGTTGTATTAGTTTGCATTGCCACCAGCAGTGTAAAAGCGTTCCCTTCTCTCTACATCTACCCCAGCATCTGTAGCTTTGGATCTTTGTGATGTGGACCATTCTCACTGGGGTTAGGTGATATTTCAGGGTTATTTTGATTTGCATTTCTCTGATAATTAGGGACGGATGAGCATTTTTTCATATGCTTGTTAGCCTTTCATCTTCTTTAGAGAAGGTTCTATTCATCTCTCTTGCCCAGTGATATAGGGGGTTCTTGGCTTTATTTATTTATTTTGTTGTTGTTGTTGCTTAATTTGAATTCTCTGTAGATTCTAGTTATCAAGCTTTTGTCCAATTCATAATATACAAATATCTTTTCCCATTGTGAAGGTTATCTATTCCCATTTGCTTTGGTTGTTGTCTCCTTAGCTGTACAGAAGCTTTTCAGTTTAATTAAGTCCCATTTATTTATTTTTGTTGTTGTTGCAATTGCCATGGAAGTCTTCTTCATAAGCAGTATTTCCCCAGGCTGCTATCTTCAAGTGTCTTCCCTCCCTTCACTTTCTTCAAGGATTTTTATTGATTCATGCCTTATATTTAAACTTTTATCCATCTTGAAGCAATTTTAGTGAGTGGAGAAAGGTGTGGGTCCAGTTTTAGTCTTTTACACATGGTTATCCAGTTCTCCGAGCACCATTTATTGAATAGGGATTCTTTCCCTGAGTAAATGTTCTTGTTTGGTTTATCAAAGGTCAGGTGGCTATAAGATTTTAGTTTCATCTCATAGTGTTTTATTCAATTCCAGATGTGTATGTCTCTATTTCTGTGCCAATACCATGCTGTTTTGATCACTGTGGCTTTGTAGTACAACCTAAATTCTGATAGACTAATGCGCTCAGCCTTGTTTTTATTACTAAGAATTGTCTTAGCTATATGGGGTTTTTACTGGTTCCATACAAAATGACAAAGCTTTTTGCCAAATCTTGAAAGTATGATGTTGGTATTTTAATAGAGATTGAACTGAATCTGTAGATTGCTTTGGTAAGTATAGACATCTTAACAACATTGATTCTTCCCAGCCATGAACATAGTATGTTCTTCCATTTGTTAATATATTCTGCTATTTCTTTTCTTTGGGTTTCATAGTTTTCTTTATAGAGGTCCTTGACCTGTTTTGTTAGCATATTCTTAGTTATTTCATTTTCTTTGAAACTACTGAGAAAGGAATTGTGTCCTTGATTAACTTCTCATCTTGGCTGTTATTGGCATATAGAAAGGCTACTGATTTGTGGACATTGATTTTATATCCTGAGACATTACTATATTTTTTGACCACTTCCAGGAGTTTTGGGGTTGAGTCTTTGGGGTTCTCTATAAGATCATATTGTTAGAAAAGAGGGAGAGTTTCACTTTCTCTGGCCCCATTTGGATGCCCTTTATTACCTTCTCTTGCCTGATTGTATTGGCTAGAACTTCCAGCACTATGTGGAATAAAAGTGGTGATAGAGGACAACTTTGTATTGTTCCAGTTCTGAGTGGAAAAGCTTTCAGTTTTACTCCTTTTAGTATAATATTAGTTGTGAGTTTGTCATAGATGGCTTCAATCAGTTTAAGAAATGTCTCACCAAATGCCTATATTCTTCAGAGTTCTGATTAGAAAATGATGTTGAATTTTATTGAATACTTTTTCTACATCTATTGAGAGGATCATATAGTCTTTGTTTTTGCTTCTGTTGATATGGTGAATTGTGTTTATGGACTTGGGTATGTTAAACTACCCTTGCATTCCTGGGATGAAACCTACTTGATTGTGATGTATGACTTTTTAAAGGAGAAGCTGTAATATATTGGCTAGGATTTTAATGAGAAATTTTACATTTATATTCATTAGTGAAATTGGTCTATAGTTCTCATTTTTAATTGCATCTTTTCCTGGTTTTGGTATCCGGGTGATGTTTGCTTCTTAGAGTGTTGAGGAAGATACTTTCATTCCCAATGTTTTGGAATAATTTCTGCAGTTTGGGTATAAACTCTTCTTTGAAGGTTTGATAGAATTCTGTTGTGAAGCCATCTGAACCACAGCACTTTATTGTTGGGAGATTTTTTATTGTTTCTTTGATATCAGTGCTTGAATTTGGCCTGTCCAGGAGATCTATTTCTTCCTCATTAAGTCTAGGGGGATGGTGTGATTCTAAGTATTGATCCATTTCCTCCACATTGTTAAATTTCTGGGCATAGAGTTTCTTGTAGTATTCAGAGATAATCCCTTGTATCTCTTTGTCATCAGTTGTTATTTCCCCTTTATCATTTCTGAAGGAGGTTAGTAGAGATTTTACCTTTTTGTGTCTAGCTAGTCTGGCCAAAGGTTTATCTATTTTATTTATTTTTTCAAAAAAACAACTTTTTGTTTTGTTAATTTTCTGAATGATTCTTCTGTTTTCAATTTCATTAATCTCTGATTTAATTTTGGATATTTATTTTCTTCTGCTGGGTTTAGGATTAGATTGTTCTTCTTTTTCCAATTCCATAAGATGGTTTGTGAGTGTATTGATGCACTCTCTTTCTGTTTTTCAAATGTAGGTATCTAAAGTGATAAACTTTCCTCTCAGGACTGCTTTTGCTGTATCCCACAGGTTTTGGTAGCTTGTGTCTTCATTGTTGTTTGCTTAAGGAAGTTGATGATGTCCTCTTTTATTTCTTCCTGCACCCAACTTTCATTCAGCATAAGGTTGTTTAATTTCCATGCCTTTGTGTGGG
>NW_003852810.1:40627-44295 GCF_000181295.1 Otolemur garnettii
CTGTTTCAGGAATCTGGAAGCATTTAAGTTGGGTGCATAAGTATTTAGAATTGAAATGTTTTCTTGTATTTTTCTCTTGACCAATATGAAGTGTCCATCTTTGTCTTTTTTAACTTTAGTTGCTTTAAATCCACTTGTATCTGAAAATAAGATTGTAATTCATCTTTTCTTCTGAATTCCATTTGCCTTAAAACTTTTCTTCCACCCTTTAACCCTGAGTTTTAATTTGTCCTTTAAGGCTAGGTATGTTTCCTGAAGACAGTAAATGGATGGCTTATGTTTTCTTTTTTTTTTTTTTAAATCCAATCAGCCAGTATACTCTCAGGTTGAATCCAGCTCTATCCTTGCATGAGACAAGCAACATTAGTGCCTTTAAGTCTCACATTCTTTACCCTTAAAATTCAAATAATTGCTACCAATTTTATAGAGTTAATGAAATAAGTAAATAAAATAATGAATATAGAATGCTCTCTTGTGACTTGTATTAGCAAGTGGATTTTTAGATACATATTTCAACCTCTCACAGATTTATTCCTTTTGTCCTATCTTTATGTCCATTGAGCTATTACCACATCTCAGCATTTCTCCACAGCTTTGACAGCAGCAATACTCTGTTCTTTACCTTGAACTAGGTGATCTTTCCAGGGAGGGAGGCTGCTCAAGATATCACATGCTATTAACCTCACACCAACTCCACAATTTTAGAATCTGGCATTAATTCAACAGCCAAAATACTATATATAAGGTCTTGGTCATCTGGCTGATACTCACCTGACCCATCTCATGTTTCATTTTCCATCCTTTCTGTCTTCATTGTTGATCAGATATTGAAAATCATTGGTAGTTGCCTAAAAATACCTAAAAGTTTAATTAATTTCTGTATTTGTTGTTAACGTTACCTATTATCACTTCTCCACTGGAAGAATTCCACTCCTCTTCAAAGCCCAGGGAAATACTAAATTTGTCTGTGAAGCCTTCACTTACCTCCCTTCAACTTTTGAAATCACTTCACCTAGATTGTAGTGTTGACTCAGATGTCCCCTTTATTTATTCCCATGTCTCTTCCCTCTGTTTAACTGTGAGCTTATTGACAGAAGGTACAATTTCTTCAACCCCAGAACATAGTTTAGGGTCTACCATTAATGAATTATTGAATGACTGAAAAGACTGCAGAATGAAGATAGATAGGTATTTCCATCAAGGGAGTATAAAAGAGAAGCTGTGAAACAAAAAGTGCTTTTGACAGGAGAAGAACCCATGACAGAAAGGCAAAATTAGAGAAAGCAGATGGGGAAAAAATTAGCATATCCAGAATATCCCTCCACAACCAGGCATAAAAACATGGTAGGGCTTTATGCCATTAAATTTTCTTCCATGTGTTATCCTGTTGACACCCCTAAAGCTACTATCAATAAAAAGGGTCTCTTATGCAATGCCACATCTCCTAGCACCTATGAAGATGCTTTGACTCACCCAGATATTACGGAACTATCTGAACTCACTGATGCAGTTTCCTCATTGGTTGTTGGATGAAGTTGAAAGCTCTAACTCCAGGAAGGGCAGGAAGATGAAACCACTCTTGAGGCCTATGTGAGACACTGTAAACTTTTCTTCTCACTGGAGATTAGCAAAGTAGACATTAGAAGGTTTAATAGAAGCATTTACAATTTCCATGGCTTTAAGGGCTGAATTCCCGTGAGCCTCATTAACAAAATATTCTTTTGGCTGTCCACTGCCTGAGAGATTTCAGTTCTCTGGTGGTAGGAGAGAAAAATAGAACATAACAATGAGCTAGTTTTACCTCTTGGGGGTGTCTTTCAGAGCCTCATGTACAATCTTATTCTATTAGACTCCTTTCTCCCAGCAGGAGGTGACCTTCCTTTCAGTGTGGTCTCTAGCATTCAAAGTATCCCCTAAAGATTGCCTTACCCATCTCTGGGATGCATTTCCTTTCCCAAAGAGCTAGAGAACAACAGTTGCACATCATCTGCTGATATCCTAGAGTTTTACAAAAATAATCTGGCCCCACAAAGATAGCTCATAACTGTATTTTGGGGAGATGAAGGTGGTACCTTTTCCCAGCTTTAGTGATATATAATAGACAAATAAAATTATACGTATTTAAGGTATACAATGTGGTGGTTTGATACCAACTTAGTTAATATATCCATCACTTACAGTTACCTTTTTTTGTTATGAGAACACTTAAGATCTACTATCTTAGCAAAAATCTAGTATACAATACAGTATTAACTATAGTCACCATCTGCACATTAGACCACCAAACTTATTCATCTTATACCTGAAAGTTTGTACCATTTGACTAACATCTCTCTACTTCCCCAACTCCTAACCCCTGGCAGCCACCACTCTAATTTGTTTCTATGAGTTTTACATTATTAGATTCCACATATAAGTGAAATTATGTAATATTTATCTTTCTATGACTTATTTAACTTAGCATGCTGTCCTCAAAGTTCACCTATGTTAGAGGCGGAGCAAGATGGTGGAGGGGATGCATTCCTGGGTCAACTCTCCTGGTGGTTTCAGGTGAGAATGGAGGAGCTGGATCTTTTCTCACGTGAAGTGCTGGCATGTATAAGCAGTGCAGGGCATACAGCAAGGAGGTGAATTGCTGAATTGAAAGAACAATCCAGAACTATGGTGTCTTCCAGAAAAAACTCAGGGCAGCAGCTGAAACGGCACCAGCTGCGACCTGTGGCAGTTGCAACCATGGCGCCAGGTCTGCAGCTGGTGCCCTGAGAGGCAGAAACCAATCCCTCCCCCATGAAAGACTGTGCCCAATTCGTGGGGAGTTTGGGTGTTTCAAGGAGAGTGTGGTGAGGCGTGGATTCCTGAGTGGAATTTGGCAGCCAGAAAGGGGAGCCATTTGGACCTGGTTTGAGGTGTCAGGGATCCAGGCAATCAGACAGAAACTTGAGGGGAAGGGACTCTGCTTAGGAACTGATCCATCTGTAATTTTGGAAGTCTGTGTGGAGCTGCACTGACGCTGTGACCCACAGGGAGAATCAGTTCCCTTCCTACAAACACTGAAAAGTCGTTTGTGCATGCTGTGGTGTAAACTAGAGGTAACCAGCCCCTCCCCCTGCACAAACAGACTGAACCTGGAGGGCACAAAAAGCACCCAGCTCTTTTCTCATGGACCACAACAATTTCCTGTTAGAGGGGAAGCTAGGAGTTGAGTGGAAAATCTGGTGAAGGGTGGACTTGTATGCCGAGTTTGGAGGACAGATAGGAGTGGGTGGCCAGCCACGAACCAGACGAAATGTAAAACTCCAAAAATGGCATCTCCATAACGCCTTTCCCAGAAGCACGGAAAGCTCAATCTGACCTGCAGCCAGCCATCCAGCATCTGAAGCTAATCCAAGATGCCCAACACTTTGCGAGAACTGTTGTAGGGAGAATCTGTGCAACCTGCAAGCAAAGACCCCCTTTCTTTTCTTTTCTTTTCTTTTTTCTTTTTCTTTTTTTTTGGTTTTAGCCTGGGAACCACTCACAGCGCCACCTGCTGTCTAGAAAGTATATTGCAGCATAATTATATTTCCATTAAACCAGAACTCCACCACATTTATAAAGGGGTTGGTTTGTATATATTCAAAAGAACAGTATTTTTCTTAGTGGTTCCCTCCTTTTCTTTTTTTTTTTTT
>NW_003852810.1:44891-46428 GCF_000181295.1 Otolemur garnettii
ACAAAGACTGGTAACCAAGTGGAGAAGGCATTGACATAACTTGGACTCTGGCAGGCACAAAACCCTGATCAACTCATTGACTTAACCTGGACTCTGGTATGCACAAAACCCCGACTCACTCACCTATTGGACAGGACTGGGTTACAAAGTCTGGGATAACGGAGACTGGTAGTGGGGTTACCAGAGACTGAGGTTACCAGAGTCCGGCAGTGAAGGGCAAGTAAGGAGGGGAAGTAAGGAGGGGAAAGAGACATCAGCCTCCTTACTCCAAATTGTCTACTGAACAGGCCTTTTTGATTCTTCAGAGCATCAGAGTGAGCCACACTTGTACCACCAGTAGACTCCTATTATCTAGTTGCTGGAGACCTTGTGATCTTTCCAACCAGAGAGTGGGTACTGATCAGGTGAATAGGTTTGGATCTCTTGACTTGGGCAAATTAACTGGTGGTGGAGGGAGAATCTCTGATGCTCTCTGGATTTTCTCAGGCCTAAATTGTCTTCAGGTGGAACATTCTCCAGTTGTCACTGAGTGCCTGAGACAGGCAGGCCTCAGATTCCTTTCCTGGTGGGGGTCAAAGAGCACTAACCGAGTGGAGCTGGCATTGTTTCTACTTTGATTCTGGCAGACACAAAGCCCTGCCACAGCAGCTTATTGGGCAACTGGGTCACAGCCCTGTGGGGTCTTCAGTGACTGGGTGTGATGAAGGTACAAGGTGGGGTAGGAGGCATCAACCTCCCTAGAGTAATTTATTTGCTGGGTAGGTCCTTCTGACCCCACAGAACACTGGAGCAAGTCATACTTGAGCTACCAGAAGACCCCTGCTGTACAGTTGCCAGAGACCTCTTGAACTCCCCACTTGAGACTGGTGTTGACTGGGACACTTGACTTAGATCTCTTGAACAGGGCCAATCACCTGAGAACTATCTAAAGTGATACCCTGTGGGTGTCTGAGGGAAGGTGTGGTTTTCCTTTCCCAACTCTCGCCACTGGGGGGAGGGGTGACTTAATCACTGATATTTCTCCACAGCCGAGATCTTAACCCAGAATAATTGATTTTCTAAGGTAGAACAGAGTCCAGCCAAAAACAAGATAGACACATGCAGGCCCCCAAGGTCTCAGACTGTAGCATTATACGCATCCTTGGCAAAGCTCTACGGGAAAAGGTACAGACACCAGTCTCAGCCTTTGCCCAAAAAGGCTGGTAAAATACTACTCCTAGAGCCCCCAACCCAACTTCCTCTTACCTGCTCACCTAGCCAAACAGAGTAAATCCAGCATGGGGCAGAGTCAGCGGAAAAACTCCGGTAGTACAAATAACCAGAGTAGATCAACCCCCCCAAGGAAAGATGTGGCAGAGGCATCTGAAGATCCAACCCATAAAGAGATGGCTGAGATGACAGAAATCGAGTTCAGAATGTGGATAGTAAATAAGATTAATAGAATGGAAGAAAGGAAAGAGCTAGAACTTCAAGAAATTATTTTTAAAATGTCTCAAGAAATTATTCAAAAGCTGTCTCAAGAAATTATTCAAAAGAT
>NW_003852810.1:46780-47990 GCF_000181295.1 Otolemur garnettii
GTTTTGAAAGAGAATTTCCAGACATGCCAAGAGATTCTGAAATTCAGATAGCAGATAGTTTCAGAACCCCAGCATGACTCAACCCAAACAAGACATCCCCCAGGCACATCATAATTAACTTCACTAAAGTTAATATGAAAGAGAAAATTCTGAAAGCAGTTAGACACAAGAAAACTATAACCTACAAAGGAAAGAATATTAGAAAGACTGCAAATCTTCCTGCTGAAATCTTTCAGGCTAGAAGAGGATGGTCAGCAACTTTTAATGTCCTATAACAAAACAACTCCCAACCCAAGATCCTATATCCAGCTAAACTGAGTTTCATCTATGATGGAGAAATTAAATACTTAATGACATCCACACATTGAAAAAATTTGCCATAACTAAACAGGCTCTTCAGGAAATTCTCAAACCTATCCTCCATAATGACCATTGCAATCCCCTACTACAAAAGTAAACTCACCCAGAAACTTGATCAAATTCCAACTTCCACAGTGGTGAAAGGATTAAAAATGTCTACTGGACTTTTGAGCAACTTGAGGATCAATATCTCACTAGATCTATCAATAAATTCAATCAACGTGAATGGCCTAAACTTCCCTTTAAAGAGGCACAGATTGGCTGATTGGATACAGAAACTCAGACCAGATATCTGTTGTATCCAAGAATCACATATTACTTTAAAAGATAAATAAAATACAGACTCAGGGGAAAAGGGATGGTCATCTATATTCCAAGCAAATGGAAACCAGAAAAAAGCAGGTGTTGCAATTTTATTCACAGATACGTTAGGGTTTAAACCAACAAAAATAAGCAAAGATAAGGATGGCCATTTTATATTTGCCAAGGATAATAGTCAAGATGATGAGATTTCAATTATCAATATCTATGCACCCAACCAGAATGCACTTCAATTTATAAGAGATACTCTAACAGGTGTGAGCAACTTGATCTCTCCTAGCTCTATCATAGTCGGAGATTTTAACACTCCTTTGGCAGTGTTGGATCAATCCTCCAATCAGAAGCTTAGCAAGGAAATTTTAGATTTAAGTTTAACTATTCATCTTTTGAACCTAACTGACATCTACAGAACATTTCATCCAAACAAATCTGAATACACATTTTACTCTTCAGTCCATGGAACATACTCCAAAATCGATCACATCTTAGGCCATAAATCCAACCTAAGTAAATGTAAAAGAATAGAAAT
>NW_003852810.1:51424-53122 GCF_000181295.1 Otolemur garnettii
ACATTTTCTTCATGCATTCATGTGTTGATGAACAATTAGGTTGCCCCATGTCTTGACTATTATACATAATGCTGCAACGAGCATGGGAGTACAGATACCTCTTTGATAAAACTATTGTATGGTAATCCTACTTTAAATTTTGGGAGAAACTACATACTGTTTTAACTTACCAATTTACATTCTCATCAGGAGGGCACCATAGTTCTTTTTCCTTCATTTCCTCTCCAATATTTGTTATCACCTGTATTTTTTATAATGGTAGTCCTAATAAGTATGAGGTAATGTATCACTGTAGTTTTGGCTCACTTTTCCTTGATCGTTATTGACATTGAACACCTTTCAGTGCACATGTTGACCATTCATACGTCTTTTTTGGGAAAATATCTGTTTGGATCTTTTAAACATTTAGAATTTTAAAATAGGGTTATTTGGCTTTTTACTATTGAGTTATATGTGTTCCTTAAATAGTTTGAATATTAACCATGAATCTGATGTATGGTTTGCAAAAAATTTCTCATAATCTGTAAATTGACTTTTCATTTTGCTGAATGTTTCCTTTGCTGTGCAGAAGCTTTTTACTGTGATGCAGTGCCACTTGCTCATTTTTGCTTTTATTATCTGTGCTTTTGTTGTTAGAGTCCCCAAATCATTGCCAAAACTAATGTCAAGGAGATTGTTTCCTGTGTTTTCTTCTAAAAGTTTTATAGTTTTAGGTCTTTAATCCATTTTGAGTAATTTTTCTGAGTGTTGTAATATAGGGGTTCAGTTTCATTTCTTTTCATGTAAATATTCAGTTTTCCCAACACTGTTTATTGAATAGACTATTCCTTTCCCATTGTTTATTTTTGGCACCCTTGTTGAAGGTTACTTGAGTGTATTATTCATAGTTTAATCCTAGGCTCTCAATAAGTGTTATGCTGTTTTGATTACTTGGCTTTATAATATACTTTGAATTCATAAAGTATGATGCCTCCAGCATTATTCTTTTGGCTCATGATTGGTTTCACTATTCAGGACCTTATGTGGTTCCATATAAATTTTATGATTATTTTTTCTACTTCTGTGAAAAATGTCATTGGAATTTTGATAGGGCTTGCATTGAATCCATAGATATCTGAGGTATGTGGGTGAACTGCTTTCTTTGCATTGATCAAATCAGGAGAGGGCATGCATAAAGTAGAAAGAAGGATGCTGCCTCAGCATATTAAAAATAATATGTACATGATTACAGTTTTCTATCTTTAATTAAACATAAGAATTCTAAATCATGCTAACTATAAACAGTTTTATCAATACAAACAATTCATACAAAGTCTGAGTTACGTAACTTTACAAGTATGTGAATTTATGTTTTACTACTTTGCATAATGCTTAAGTATCAGACAAATTTTTCAAAGAGATGTTTCTTCTAACACAGGCAAATCTGATGTTGAATAGTCCTAGTTTTGAAAAGTAAGGAACAAAGCTGCATAAGATATATAAATTCTGCATAATAAAACTTACAATAAATCATTTGTATGATATCATTATCTGGATAAACAACATAAAATTTTAGGTTGATCTAATATCTTTGGTATTTAATAGCTCTATAACTAGTAGATTGATAGTGCTTTTCCTTGAAAATAGTTTTTTTAATGTGTGTTTTAATGATATTTTACCAATTATTCCAAAGATTAGTTAAATTATAGTTTTCTTCCT
>NW_003852810.1:53508-56473 GCF_000181295.1 Otolemur garnettii
AGAATTTAGTTCAGATAATAAATGTGCCTCCACCCCCAATAATGGTAATCCCTAAATGCTCTACATGCTGCACAATCCATCAAAATGTTTTTTCAACAAACAAAGCAAAGCAAAATACCTCTTATATCTTACAGTTTTCTTTAGTAGAGATAAAACCTTTTTTAATCCTCTAGCTCATAGGAATCAATTGTAAAACACACTATTTCTTATCTAGTCAAATAACAATGAAGTGACATCAAGGGAAATAATCAGATTAATAGTAGAAGACAACTTTGTATGAAAAATATTTTAAAGAAAGTAAAACAAATGGAAGATTTTTGAAATAGGCACATTTCAAAAAAAAGTATTAACAAAACATTTATGACAAACCTCTGGGTAACATAGTATGCTAAAAGAGACAAAGATATTTGTAAACTTAACGATGTAGGTAATCCTTGTGTCAGAGTAGGCCACTTTTCAGTTTCAGTCAATGAGCATAGCATCTAAACCCCTAAAGTGTCTTATTTGGTTGTAACTTGTATAACTTCTAAAGCCCTAAAGTGACTTATGTGGTTGTAACTTGAAACAGTTTTTTTCCCATAATATAATTGAGAAAAGCTTTTTCTGTTTCTTGCATTTTTATAAATTACTTGTCCTTATCTTCTTTCTTTTTAGGAAGAAATTTGTACTTTCTATCAATTTTGCATTCAGCCCAAGTGTCATTGCAGCAAAGTAGTAACAAGCACACCAGATTTCTAAGATTCCTTTATTTATTTATTTTATTTCACATTAATATAAGGGTACATATGATTAAGAGGCAAGAAATCACAGAAGACACAAAAATTGGAAAAACATCCCATGCTCATGAACTGGAACAATCAACATTGTTAAGATATACATACTGCCCAAAATGATTTATAGATTCAATGCAATTGCCATAAAAATTTCAACATCATTTTTCCATGGATATAGCAAAAATAAACCTAAACTTCATATGGAAATAAAAATACTCCAAAATAGATAAAGCAATTCTAAACAAGAAGGTATCACAAGGTATCATATTGCCTGATACCTGAAACAAGAAGGTATCTGAAGGTATCACATTACCTGATTTCTAATTATACCATAAGTAACTAAAATAGCATGGTACTGGTATAAAGGTAGACACACCAATGGAACAGAATAGAGAATCCAAGAATAAAACCAAATATCTATGACCAACTGATTTTCGACAAAGCAGACAAAACATACACTGGGGAAAGGATGTCCTATTCAGTAAATGGTGCTGGGGAAACTGGATAGCCATATGCAGAAGAATGAAACTGGATCCCTTTTTCTCACCACACACAAAAATTAACTCAAGATCAATTAAAGACTTAAATATAAGACCTGAAACTATAAAAATTCTAGAAAAAATGTAGGAAAACTCTTCTAGATACTGTCCTAAACAAAGAACTTACAAATAAGACCACAAGAGCAAATACAACAACAAAAATAAAAACTAATAAATGGAACTTAAAGTAAAAAGTTTCTTCCCAGAAAAGGAGTAAATAGATAACTTGCAGAATGGGAGAAAATATTCACAAACTATACATATGACAAAGGGTTAATGTCCAGAATCTACAAGGAACTCAAACAAATCAACAGGGAAAAAAGTGGGCAAAAGACATGAACAGATTTTTCTTAAAAGAATATAGAAAAATGTGCTGAAATAAACATTCAACATATGAAAAATATTTTATCCAGTGAGAGTCAATTTTTGTTAATGGTGAAAGGTGTGGGTATAGTTTCAGTCTTCTACAAGTAGCCAGGCTGTTCACCCAGCACCATTTGTTAAATAGGGAATCTTTCCTCTAATTTATATTTTTGATAGGCTTATAAAGGTCACATGATGATAAGTGTCTAGGTTCATCTCTTGGTTCTCTATTTTGTTCCATACATCTACCTTTGTATTTTTGTGCCCATACCATGCTGTTTTGATCACTATAGATTTATAGTATAGTCTGAAGTCTGGTAGTGTAACTATTATGAAACCAATTTACAATTACTCACACTTTCATACAAAAGATATATCACAGCTATAGCCCAGGATGATGGAGGGAAGAGGGGAGGGGAGGGAGGAGGTTTGATGAAGGGAGGATAAATGGTGGAATTATACCTATGGTGCACATTGTAATAGTACATGTCTAATCTATTAAGTATAGAGTATAAATGTCTTAACACAATAATTAAGTAAATGAGGTGTAGGCTATATTAACTAGTTTGATGTAAGCATTCCAAATTGTGTATAAAATTTGCACATTGTACCCCATAAATGCATTAATGTATACATGATCTATGTGGTTATGACTTAATAAAACAATTTTTTAAAAAATGAAAAAAATGCTCAACATTACCAATTAGCAGGAGATGCAAATTAGAACCACAATGTTATTTCTTCTGTCAGAATTGTCATTGTTAAAAAGTAAAAAACAATAGATATTGGTGTGGATGCAGTGGAAATGGAATGCTTACACACTGATGGTGGGACTTCAAACTGGTAGAACCATGATGGAAAGCCATATGGAGATTCCTTAAAGAACTAAAAGTAGATGTACCGTTCAATCTAGCAATCTCATTCCTGGGTATCTACCTAGAGGAAAAGAAGCAATTTTATCAAAGAGACACCTGTGGCTGGGCGTGGTGGCTCACGCCTGTAATCTTAGAACTTGGGAGGTGGAGGCAGGTGGATTGTCTGAGCTTACAGGTTCAAGACCAGCCTGAGCCAGAGTCAGAGTGAGGCCTGTCTCTAAAAACAGCCAGGTGTTGTGGTGGGTGCCTATAGTCCCAGCATCTTGGGAGGCTGAGGCAATAGAATCACTTAAGTCCAAGAGTTTGAGGTTGTGTGAGCTGTGATGCCACGGCACTCTACCCAGGTGATAAAATGAGATTCTGTCGAAGAAGAAGAAAGAAGAAGAAGAAGAAGGAGAAGAAGGAGGAGAAGGAG
>NW_003852810.1:56962-77634 GCF_000181295.1 Otolemur garnettii
GGGGAATATATAGGGTCATAATAGGTATAGTGGACACTGGAAACTAAGAAGAGGAAGGCTCACAGAGAGGTGAAGGATAAAAAGCTACACATGGGGCACAGTGTTCACTATTCTGGTGAAGGGTACACTGAAAGCCCTAACTTTAGCATGACACAATTCATCCATGTAACAAAAATTGCTCATACCATCTTAATTTTTGCAATTAAAAAAATTATGATGAAGCATCAAAATAACAGCTCTTAACTTGTTATAAGTATAGAATTCCTAACTGTTTTGGCAAAGATTTCATACATCTAAGTAAGAGAATATCCATGGTGTCATAGCAAAAGAACACTGATTTTCCTTTGTTGAAGAGGGGAAAGGTAATTTTCTGGAGTTATCAGGGGCTGTGTTCCCACCATCAATCAATGCTTTGAAGATACTAAGAACCTAGTCAAGATGGTCTCAGACTTTGGAGAGGTTGGACATCTGGAAGACAGGTAAGTTATTAGAGAAGAAAAAAAAAGCAAACAAAAAATCACAACTAGATTCACCTAACTTAGGGACCCAATCTCTCGGGAACAGACAAAAATTGGAGCAGAAAAAATTCTCTTTCTGTCCAGATCAGTGTCCACAGGGAAATCAGGTGCTTCCAGGTTGGAGTAACAAGATGGAAATGTACCTAATGAGCAAATATAGGGAGCTGTAACTATCTCCTCTGTTGTCACCCTTCAGAGCATACAACCTTGGGCTGGATAAGACACAATTGCTTCTCCTGGAGTCCTTTATCTCTGACTAGAGGACCTACTGCTTTTTCCTTCTTGCTGTCTTGAATGGCAGTAGAGCTTCAGTTTCTATCATCGACCATCCAGGATAGAATTCAGACTTCCACACAGAGACCTTCCTCTCAGAAACCCTAACCAGGTGAGTCTGAGTTTCTGTAGGAAACGTTAAGAGAGAATGGAAGCTGACAATGTTTCCCTGAGGTTAACTGAGAGCCAATCCAACTGAGGTGAGAACCAAGAGATTGCTACATTTGTTTCCTTGGTTAACTAATTAATTCATATTTAATTTATTTAACATACTAGGAAGTGAAGTGTCTGTCAGACTCAGCTATGCAGGAATCATTATTGACAATTAAGGATGGGTGTAGAAATCCCCAACTAGTGAGACTGAAGAAGGAATGGGAGTCATATTGTGGTGTTGGTGAAATTAGATCATATTCAAGAAGTGTTGCAATTCAGGGAAGTAAAAACACTGAGTGTGGAGAGATATGAAGTGAGAGTTTTTATTTTAAAAAAACTCTGTGCGTTTTTGTGTGTATTTGAGTTTGTTCCTGTATTCATTAAAAAAAAAAAACAAAACCCAGACCAATGCATTGCTTGCAAATAAATACTATTTTGTAGGAGCAGCTCATGAATCATACATCCATTTTGCAGTATCTGTTCTCATGCTAGGTATTCAGATGACAAAATGTTTATTTAATAGTTGAAAAGGGGTACAATAACAAGCTTTACTTTGCAATTATTTCCATTCTTGTGAGGCTGAATTTGTTTATGGATTTGTTAGGCATTTCCTTTCTCTACTGCCAATAGTCTGTGTGCAAGGATAAAAAACTACATACTGAGTACACTGTTCACTGCTCTGGTGAAGGTACAATGAAAGCCCTGACTTTAGTGTAATGCAATGCATCCATGTAACAAAAATCACTTTTAGTCCCCTTAATTTTTGAAATTAAGCTCTTCATGTGTTACAATTATGGAATTCCTAACTGTTTGGGAAAAAGTGCTATAAATCCAAGTGGCATTTGTTAATCCTTTCCTTTCTCTACTGTGAATAGTCTATGTGCAGACTCTCCAGCTTTGCTTTTGTAAAGTGGGTTTGCAGTGTTTTTAGTCCAGTTTTTGATTACATTCTTTCAAATATAAGAATTAGAGTTTTTCACCAGCGAGTTTTTCACCAACTAATTTGCCATTTCTTTCTTTCTCATATTTATGGATTTTTTTTTGGAGGGAGGACATGTGAAACTATATAAATTTTGTGTAGTCAGGTCTATCATTTGGTCATATTGTATACCTCCCTGCCTCATTACTTTTTAGGTAGTTTAGAATAGTTTTAAAAGCTTTCTAAATCCTTAGTGGCAATAAATTTCCTTTCATATGTATTTCCATCTTGCATCACATGCCATTTTTAAAACATGGTGTTACCAATGTTTTTCTCATTTTTGTGATCAGATTTTTTTTTAATAGTGGTCATCTTCTGCTACTATATGGAATGAATTCTTTTGCATTCATTTCAAGATTCCCTATATGTTCTTTATGAGCAAGTTTTAAGTCATTTACATTTATATTAGATGAAATTATAACTTTATTTTTTTCTTTTATGATTTTTTATTAAATCATAAACACATAGATCAGGTACAAATTAATGCATTTATGGGGTACAATGTGTTGATTTCACATAGAATTAGGGATGCTTACATAACACTGGTTAATATATACCTCATCTCGTTTACTTAATAGACATTTATACTCTATACTAATATATCTGACATGTACCCTTGCATTAGGCACCATATGTGTTATCCCACCATTCACCCTCCCTTGATCTGACCTCCCCCCTTCCCTCCTATCCCTCCCTTCATCTTGGGCCATAGTTGTGATCTATTCTTCATATGAAAGCATGAGTGATTGTAAATTGGTTTCATAATAGTACTGAATACATTGGATATTTTTTCTTCCATTCTTGAGATACTTTACTAAGTAGGATATGTTCCAGCTCCATTTGTGGAAATGTAAAGGAGGTAAAGTCTCCATCTTTTTAAAGGCTGCATAATATTCCATGGTATACATATACCATAATTTATTAATCCAGTCATGGGTCAAGTCAATGGGCACTTGGGAAAATTATAACTTAGATACTGTTTCCTTACTGCTTTCAAGAAGTATATAGTTATATTCTTTTACTTCCAAGTCTTTGCCAAGTTAATCTTGAGTTAGAGATCCATGTTGATGTGATGAATGGTTATTTTATATCTTTTCTTTGATCATTTATTTTAGATTTTCATTCAATATCATCTAATATAGTTTTGATTTCAATATAAATCACTAGGCTTTATTTTCCCTTCCACTTATTTTATTTAATATATTCTTAATTTTTTAAAGTTTGTTTCTGTAGAAATGTACAACTTTGTGAAACCGCCACAGTGAACAAAGCAGGTGAAGTCCTAGCTCACTTGGATTTTATGTGATAATGGAAAAGGCAGAGTACAATGACATAAACACGAGTGTGGTGTAATGTCACTAGCTGTTAATCATATGGATAAAGAAGATACATTGTTCCAGTATGTGCAGGATTTTACAGAGCATAGTCTGAGGAGATTTTGTATGCTGAAAGAGAAACAGAACCACAAACACAGTATGCCTATTGGATTTGCCAGAAAAGAGACCAAAGTTCAAAGCTCAAGAATAACACAGAAAAAAAAAATTACCAGAAAGAAAAGTGAGAAAAGAGACTGCCTCATGTGATATATGAAACATGTTTAGCACAGTAACTACCATGATAACAAGTACCCATATTTATCATTCATTACCATGTGAAAACAGTTGTGGTCAAAAAATATGGAATAAAGGCATATCAGTTAGATCAGGGCCTGATACAGATTCCACAATGAGACAAATGGATCAACAAGTCTGCCCGTAGGAGTCTGGAGGCGACTTCAGCTCCTCTCTGGCTGGCTGTTCTCCCGACAACTGGGCTGTTCTCTTGGGTGCTTTATGCTTGTTACTTGTTTCTCATTGTGAGGGACTGGACCTCTTTTTAAACTATTCTTGCTTTCTCTCCTATGGATTCCAAACTGTAACTATGTCCTAAACTAAAAAATACCTTTTACTTTGTGATCAAGCATACATGTACACACAAATACACACGCACACAGGTTGAATGAAAAGAGTAGCACAAAGCAATTTATGCACCCTTACTATGTATGGTGCACTGAAATTTTTCATTTGCATTTTATTCATTGTATTTTATTTAATTCTTACAGAATATTGTCCGACCTCCTAAATATGGGAAACATTTTTCTAGCATACTCTCCACACTTATGCTAGAACCTCCTTGTTTCTTTCTCTCATCAGAAATTTCTGGGACACTGCTATATTCTCTCATTTTTTTCATACAATTGTTCATACAATATTTAGCTTTCTTTGACAATGAAAGCTAGAATGTACATTTCTATGTAAAGTGGAGCAGTCACAGTCTAGAGGTGATAAAAGAAATGGAATTAAGTAAACACTATTGCTACATTAAGCCTTGCAGGAAGTGTTTAACTGTGGGATGTTAAAACGAAAAATTCCAAATAGACCAGTAGGTGAGAGTCAACAGAAGATAGTGAGTGTTATGAAAGCACTGAACATTGAAACTCTGGGGTCTCCTGAAGCTGAAAGTCAAGTTCAGTATTTGAGAAATCAGTGTGAGCAAGGGCAGAGCATTGTGAAGTTATAGTGACAAGTCAGTCATGGAAAGTGGAGCCTTATGTTAGAAACTACAAGAATATTACCTTCATTCTCCTGTAGGGAGTCATGAGGGGAGTTTATGTCTAGAATTTTGGTGATCATCGTTGTAATATAGAAGGTCACCCTGGGTCAATGTGACTATCTTTCACATTGGCACCAGATAGAGTACCAGCCTGGGGTAGTTGGAAGAGAATCAAACAAACAATTCAATTAGAACATAGGCAAATAAATAATCTGAAGAAACATTTGTCAAAAGACATACAAATGACCAACAGATATACCACAAAAATCTTCAGCATCACTAATCATTAGGGAAATGCAAATAAAAACAACAATGAGGTATCATTTCAACCCAGTTAGGATAGCTATTTTCAAAAAGATAAAAAAAAGAACAAAATGCTGGCAAAGATGTGGAGAAATGGAAGGTCTTATACTGTTGGTAGGAATGTAAACTGGTACTGCCATTGTGGAAAATCATTTGAAAGTTTCCCCCAAAACTACAAATAGAACTATCCTATGATCCAGCAATCTCACTACTGGGCATTTATCCAAAAGAAAAGAAATCATAATATCAAAGATACATCTGAATCCCCACGTGTATTGCCTCACTGTTCACAGTAGCCCAGATAGGAAATCAGCCCAAGTGTCCAACAGCATATGAATGAATAAAGAAAATGAGTTTGAGAGTGTGTGTTTTGTGGGGCCATGAACAGTCCTCAGAGCAGGGGTACTTGATGTCATATATTCCAAAATGTAACTCTTAGAATACACATATCTGAATGCTAACCAATAAATGCAGAAGTTTAGCTTGGTTCAAGGATGGCCTTTGACATGAAACAAAGTAGAAGGAACAATGTGTGCATGAGAGACTCCCTGTGTCTAGGTTTTTTGAAGCAGCAGCAAGACCTCCTTGTTTTTTAGCATCCTATGTCACCTCTCATCACCTCCCTTTCTCTTTCACCTTGTCCACTGGCTTTCTTTTTGGACTTGAGCATCTGAAAAAGCATTTTCCTTTTAATCGTTGCACAGTCTGAAGCTCCTGGCTGGCACATATATCCCCAGATAAACTCGTGGGTCTTACCTTCTCTGTCAAAATATCATCTTGTCTATTGCCTGGACTGTCATAAAAACATCACTTCTGCCCACTCTTTGTTTTTATCAATTTGTTTCCTTTAAAGCAGTGACTATATATTTATATGCTTATATTCTTTTTCCATCATCAGATTGTAAGGACTTTTGTTTTTCAGTGCCCTGCAGTTATTCCCTAGACACTGTCTGGAACATGGTCCACACTAAATATAAATTCTTCAAATGCATAGAATAATTTGTCCTTAAAAATGTAAAATAGTGACCTCTTGGGGGAAAAGATGGATTAACATGTTGGAGGTGATGGATATCATCCAAATTTGATCATTAAACATTGTATGCTTGTATTAAAATATCACATATATCCCCAAAATTTGTATAACTATTATGTATCCATAAAAATAAAAAATAAAAAAATGACTAGCAGCAATACATGAGAATCTTCTAAAAGGGACCAGATCCATACACACAAAAAATAAATAAATGAATTTCTTGACTACAAAATATGTATATATATGTGAGTATTACCTATCTATATGAAGATCAGTCATGTTATTTTTCTCTTCACTGATAGCCACATCAACCACATGAAACCAACAAATAATACACGAATTTCAGAATTTCTTCTTCTGGGATTTTCAGAGGAACCAGAATTACAGCCCGTCATGTTTGGGCTGTTCCTGTCCATGTACTTGATCACTGTGTTTGGAAACCTGTTCATCATCTTGGCCACAGTCTCAGACTCCCACCTCCACACACCTATGTACTTCCTCCTCTCCAACCTGTCTTTTGTAGACATCTGTTTCACTTCCACAAGCATCCCAAAGATGCTGGTGAACATTCTCATGCAGAGTAAAGTCATTACCTATGCAGGCTGCATCACCCAGATGTACTTTTTATTGCTTTTTGCAGGATTAGATGACTTCCTCCTGACTGTGATGGCCTATGACCGGTATGTGGCCATCTGTCATCCTCTGCACTACACGGTCATCATGAACCCCAGGCTCTGCGGACTGCTGGTTCTGGTACCCAGTATCATGAGTGCTCTGCATTCTCTGTTACAAAGCTTAATGGTGTTACGGCTGTCCTTCTGTACAGACTTGGAAATCCCCCACTTTTTGTGTGAACTTAACCAAGTGGTCCACCTTGCCTGTTCTGATACATTTCTCAATGACATGGTGATTTATTTTGCAGCTGTGTTGCTAGCTGGTTGTCCACTTGCTGGGATCTTTTATTCTTACTCTAAGATTGTTTCTTCCATATATGGAATCTCCTCAGCTCAGGGGAAGTATAAAGCGTTTTCTACCTGTGTGTCTCACCTCTCAGTGGTCTCATTGTTTTATTGCACCAGCCTAGGGGTGTATCTCAGTTCTGCTGCCACCCACAACTCACACTCCAGTGCAACAGCCTCTTTGATGTACACAGTCGTCACTCCCATGCTGAACCCCTTCATCTACAGTCTGAGAAATAAAGACATAAAGCAGGCTCTGAAAAGACTCTTTGGGAGGGAAGCTATAAAAGCACCAGTTGTATTGCACCTGAAGAACCACCGGTGATTGTAGGACCCAAAGCCTTGGAGCCAGAAATTGTGATTCTTTGGTCAAATTGTGGAAGTGGAACCTAGTCCTTCTATTTTTCTGCAATCTCCATTTATGACATGACCTTATCTATATGATTTAATTAACTTCACTAGGTGCTGGGGGTCATGATGTGTGGACCCCGACCTGGTTTGAGAATTGAGTAGGAAATGATGCTGAGGAAACATAACCTAGGTCAGTTTAAAACACATAGTCTGAGAACACTTGCAGAAAGGCTGATGTTATCTCAGGCCAAGCAGCAGACCAAGACAATGCAGCAATTCTCTGGCTTCTTCAGAAAACTTTTATTGATTTCTAACAAAAGCTTATATGCAAAATGCAAAAATGCCAAAAGATAGGTTTAAAAGAACCCCAAGTCTGCATGAAGATTGGCTGGAGAGAGAGTGGCTGGATAAAGGTAGGGGTTTGCTAACAAACAGCTGGTGGTGTAATTAGAAAGGGGGAGGGGAAAACCAGTTTTGTCCCCACAGGGAGAGTAAACCAGGCTCCCTAATGTAACTGCATATCAGGAGTTCAAAGGATTTGGCTCGTTTCGGTCCCGCCCCACCTGTTGACGCTCAGCAGGCAGGGATAGTCCATCTGTCCAGGCAAGTTCAAATTCTTCTCATCATCCCTGGTCTTGATGAACCCTCAGGGATTGTGCCTCTGCAGGCTTTCCCCTGGATACTCCTGGACTGAGGTGAGGCATCCCACTGAACAGTCAACCTATCTACTTCCCACAACTAGGCTCTGTTATCAGACACTTTTTTCTTTTGTTGTTTTCCTATTTTTCACAATGTTATTTCCAACCTTGGATCAGAAATACCTGGAAATTCCTATTGACATCTATGCACATCAAAGGATAGCATGGATTTATTTAGCATAATTTCATCTTACATGGCATCTGTAACAGCGTGTTTCTTTAAATTTTACGAAAGGAATATTCATGTGTTTTACTGCTCCTTTGGAAAAATTGCACTTAGTGACTAAGGGCACTTATGTAATTTTATAGTACAAGAAAATCCAAGACCATAGGTTTTTACTTGCACTTCTATCATCATTTTCGATATTACTATTTTGACTGCTCCTCCTGAAATGAAGACTTTAAGATACAAGTTTATTTTATAATGAGTTGTTGAGGTTTACTCTCTCATCAGGCTCTTGTGCTCTTATTAAGCTCTCATCCATAGAGCTCCAAACAGTCCCTGTCAAAAATTGGTTCTCAACTACATGTACATGTCTCCAAGTGGAGTCTACACAAAAGACAAATTTGTACCAGCAGATTCAACCAGTATGGCTACAGAGTGACAGATGACCTCAAATATGAGAAGCAAAGTTTTAAATTATATGTTGCATTATTATGAAAAATATTTTTTCAAGCTGTACATCCACTTATATGAAGGATTGGTGTCCATGTGTGTGGTGTTCATTCATTGGGGTGCAGGTTTGTTTGGTATATTTAAATTTTTTATGATTAACTTCTTGTTTCTGCTTGAAAATATCCAGTTCTGTCTACAAATGTGGCTGTTTGTGTTGTTATCAGTGAAATTGGTAGGGCCAAATATAGGAACCCCCCCCAATATAATTGTCCTGCCCAAGAAGGAATGAGCATGCCCATCCCTACCCAACCCCCAACCTCCACCTTAACCCACGTGCTGACTTCTTTTTCAAACCCTGCCCACTAGCATCTGACTGAATAAAGGCCATGTTGCCCACACAGAACCTGGGCTCTGCTTCCTTTTGTTCATGTCTCAGAAAATTCTCTCATTTTTGGTCCTTGACTTCTCAGAAATATCCCCTTTTCTAAATTTTGTCATCATCACTAAAGTAGCAGAGAATAAAAAAAACCAATACCACCCATTATATTTCTTCTTTATCCTTAAACATTTCCTTAGTTTTCATGATTAAAGTATGGCTCACGAAAGACTTTGAATTCCTGGCCATTCACATGTTTCAGGGTCACAACTTTTCTTGCACAAACAAGTATTTTCCTCCAACCACTCCTTGTTACTTAGAAGGGAATCTTGGCATAGTCATTTTTGAACACAGTTATTGAAAATAAAATTGAATCACAGGGTAACTGCGGTTGGCATCTTTAAATATCAGAACAGATGCCAAAAATAAAAATAGCAGATTATTATAATCGCCCTCCATTCTGCTCACTTCAATTATTGTATAGTTAACTATTAGTGTGTCTGAAGTCAAATGGTTTAATATACTGCCATTACAGTCCAATGAGACTGTGCAGTGGGGAGTTACTCTGAGCTCTGCTGGCCTCCGCAGGAGACTGTATCCAGCTACGGATCTGAATCACGTTGCTAAGACTTATTTATGGTGTTGCATGTGGCACTTCTGTGCACTTCTATCCTGACTCAACTCGTGATCAGTTTACTCCATTTCTATGTTGAGATTAATTCCTACTTTACAGAAAATTAAGCTTGTCAATTAAGAACTGCCTTAATATAATGGAACTGTTCCTATCTATGAATGACACTTTGCTTTCTTCCCCATCCATGTTAGGTGTAACTCTGATCACTGTGCCCTGGATCGTACACTGAGTAATGCACCATTATACACACATACTTTTTCTTTTAATTAATTTACTCAGGTACAAATATATATGATAAACTATACAGATTTAAAGTGTACAATATGCTGGATTAAAGCATCCATACTGGGCGTAGTGGCTCACGCCTGTAATCCTAGCACTCTGGGAGGCCAAGGTAGGTACATTGCCTGAGCTCACGAGTTCAAGACCAGCCTGACTCAGAGAAAGACCTTACCTCTAAAATATAGCTGGGCATTGTGGCAGGTGCCTATAGTCCCAGCTACTTAGGAAGCTGAGACAAAAGAATCGCTTGAGCTCAAGAGTCTGAGGTTGCTGTGAGCTGCGATGCCATAGCACTCAACCTGGGACAGCAAAGTGAGACTCTGTCTCAAAAAAAAAAAAAAGCATCCATACATAAACTGAGTATATACTTTACAGTTTCATTCATACATAATTCAACAAAGTGCTCAATAAGTTTTATTATATAACTGTCATTTAATGTCCTTGAGCCTCAGTTTCCTAATTTCTAAAAGTAACACAAGATAATAAACTGAGTCCTTTGGAACCCCTTTTCTGCAATGGAAAATGAAGTTGATAATAGTACTACCCCAACAGAATGGAATTTTGTGACAATTACATCAGAAAATATCTATGAAGTGCTAAGTTCAAGGCATGCTGCATAAGAAGATCTAAGGATAGCTCTTATAATGAAAAAAACATATTGAGAGATTACACGAAGCTCTTAGTTTATGACATACGTATAAAATTTCTAATCATTTTCCCGAAAGTGTCCTGAAGCCAAGGAGTGTAGTGGCCATGATTTTACATCAGAACAACATTTTTCCCTTATTGTAGAAGGGAATAGCAATTTTCTGGAGATACCAGGAACTATGTTAGTGCTTTGAAAATCCTAAGGAATTAATCAAGACAGGTACTTTGTGACTATTAGGTTTGAGAGGAAACTTTAACTCAAAGGAAGGATAAATTGCTAGAAGGTTAGAACTCTGGAAAGCAAGTGAGTTCCTGAAGAAATAAGAAAATCTGGATTTACCTGACTTATAACTTAGAGTCTTGGACATAAAGAATCAGTGAGAAAAATTTTGGTTTTGTCCAAACCAGTGTCCCACAGGGAAATCAGATGCTTAGATACTGGAGTAATAAGAGGGGATTGTATCTGATGAACATGTACAGGGAGCTATAAATGTATCTTCTGCTCTTGTCCCTCACAGTGTTCAGTATAGGCATGGATGGAGGTGTTATTATTTTTTTATTGAGTCCTGCATCTGGCTAGAGGAACCTCATCTCTCCTAACCTCATCTTATAAACATTCAAAATGAAACTTGCAGCTCAATTCTCCCTCTCCTCAGATTCTTCTGTCTTTTTTTTAAATTTAATTTTTAATTAAAATCAGAACTGTACACATTTATGGGGTACAATGTGATGATTTGATATGCAATGTGGAATGCTTAAATCAAACTGATTAACATAACCATTACCTCACTTACTTATTTTTTGTGGTAGGACATTTATAATTTACTTTTAGTTATTTTGAAATATACCCTGGCATTGTGCACATTAGGTGAAATCCCACCAAGTGCTCTCCCTCACTAATTACTCTCCCCCCCGCCGTCCTCTCACCTCCCTCTTGCTAGACTATATTTATGTTTTATCATTTGTATGAGTGTTTATATATTGGTTTCATAATAGTATTGAGTACATTGGATACTTTTTTGCATTCTTGAAGTACTGTACTAAGAAGAATGTGTTCCAACTCCATCCAGGTAAGCATGAAAAAGATGTAAAGTCTCCATTTTTTCTTATTTCTGAATAGTATTCTGTGGTATACATATACCAGAATTTGTTAATCCATTCAATGGATTGATGGGCATTTGGGTTGCTTCTGTCTTTTTAATTTTCATTTCAAATGCCACCTCTTCCTAGGAGTCAACAGACTTAATATTTATAATAAGTTTAGCACAGTTCCTTGCTGTTAATAAATGCATGGTTATTAAGATTTGTTTTCTTTTACTTCTCAAATGATTCCATTCCTTTTTCATCTCTTGGTCTCCAATCTCATGGCTTTTCTTTGTCATCACCAAGCTGTTGAAGACGGATTCTACTTTTCCTAACACTGTTTATTGCAGAGACTGTTCATTCCCCATTGTGTATTCTTTGCACCATCATCCAATATCAATTGTATTTCTGGGCTCCATATCCTGTTCCTCTGATTGATATGCTTGGCTTCCCCCCGCCCCCCCCAATTAATATAAGGATACATACAATTAGGTTTCCATTGTTTACATTTTTAAGGTAAAGCCTAAATTATAACTATGTCTTTTACACAGGAAGTGTACCACATACCCACTATTTTGATTCCATGCCATGCTGTTTTGATTACTATAGCTCTGTAACAGATTTTGGCATCAGATAGTGGTATGCATTCATTGGCATTTTCATATGAATTGTATTGAATCTGTTGCTTCCTTTGGGTGGTATGTAAATTTGAACAATATTATTTCTTCCAATCAATGATAATTGGATATTTTTCCATTTAGTTTTCTTTTCAGCAAAGGTTTATAATTTTCAGTGTAGCAGTCTTTCACTTTCTTGATTAAATTTGCTCCTATTAAAAATTTTTTTTTGCTATTTTATTTTTTATTCTTTTGGGGGGGGGATAAATGTTGGGTTCTCCTACTCAGTCCTTTCACTAACATAATGCCACAATTTTTAATATATTTTATATTCATTTTTGTTTAGTTC
Source organism: Otolemur garnettii (assembly GCF_000181295.1). Lineage (NCBI taxonomy): Eukaryota > Metazoa > Chordata > Mammalia > Primates > Galagidae > Otolemur > Otolemur garnettii. The sequence continues at coordinate 69,427 of NW_003852810.1, forward strand.
TAAATATTTTCTAATTTCTGTTGATAACTTTCTCCTTGAACTATGGATTATTTAGACATCTGTCATTTAATTTTCAAATGTTTATGAATTTTCCTCCTTTTTACACTGGAGAAATAAGTTTTAATGATCTTTTGTATAGAATGGTGACCACAGTTGATCATAAGTATTGCATATTTCAAAATTGCTAAACATTTGGCCAGGTGAGGTGGCTCTGGGAGGATTGCTTGAGGCCAGGAATTTCAAGACCAATCTGAGCAAGAGTGAGACCCCAGCCTCTGGTAACCACCTTTCTATGCTTTGTGTCTATGCAATCAACATTTTTAGATTCCACATATAAGTGAGAATGTATAAGATTATATTTATTTTTCTCTTTTCCATTAGCATAATGTCCTCCAGTTCCATCCATGTTGTTATGAATGACAGCATTTCCTTCTTTCTTAAGGACGAATGTTTTTTTCATTGTATACATAATGCAATGTTTTCATTATCTATTAATTCATTATTGTACACTTAGGTTGCTTCCATATTTAGGGTATTTTAAATTATGCAGCAATGAACATGGAAGTGCATCTGCAAGAAGATATCAATCTTTTTGACATATCATTTTTAGTTTCTTTGGCTATATTCCTGGAAGTGGGATTGTGGGATCATATGGTAGTTCTAGTAACATTTTAATTTTTTGAGGAAACTCCATATTATTTTCCTACGTGTATGTACTATTCCCAGGAATAATTTATAATGGATCCTTTTGCTCTACCTTCTTGCCAACACTTATTACCATTGATAATAGGCATCACCATTGAAGTGAAGTTTCACTGTAGTTTGAATTTCTATATACCAGATGATTATAGATGTTGAGCATTTTTTCATATGTGCCCTGGCCATTCATTCTCTTCTTTTGAAAAATATACAATCAGATACTTTGCCTATGTTTTCATTGGGTTATTTGTTTTCTTTCTATTGAGTTGTTTGGGTTCCTTATATATTTTGGATATTAGCCCCTTATCAGATATACGGCTTGCAAACATTTTCTTGCAGTGTCTTTACTCTGTTAAATAATTCCCTGTTGTGCAAAAGCTTTTTAGTTTGATGAAATCCCATTTGCCTATTTTTGCTTTTGTTTCCTGTGTTTTTTAGGTCCTATCCAAGAAATCACTGGTGAGACTAATCTCATGAAGATTTATCCTCGTTTTCTTTGAGTAGTTTTCCAGTTTCAGCTCTTACATTTAATCCTTTTATTGACTTTGAGTTGATTTTTGTATATGGTGTAAGTTGATTTTTGTATATTTTGTATATGGTGAATGAACTTGAATGGTCTAAGTTCATTCTTCTGCCTGTGCTATTCAGTTTTCCCGATATCATTTACTGAAGACACTGTCTTTTTTCCATTGCATCTTCTTAATACCAGTGTGGAAAATTATTGATGGTAAATATTAGGGTTTATTTAAAGGCTGCCTATCATCCTTTATCAGTTTATGTACCTTTTTTATGTGTCATCCCAGCTCCATGATTTATTTTTATTAAATCATAGCTGTGTACACTAATACAGTCATGGGGTACAGTGTGTTATTTTTATATATAATGTGAAATATTTTCATCCAACTGGCTAACATAACCTTCATGTCATTTTCTTAGTTATTGTGTTAAGACATTTATATTCTACATTTAGAAAGAGTCATATGTACCCTTATAAGATGAACCATAAGTGTGATCCCTCAATGATATTTTAAATGAAATTGTTTTCTTATTTTCAGATAGTTGATTGTTAGTGTTACAAACACTTCTGACTTCTGTATGTTGATTTCAAATAAGGAATTTGTTTATCAGTTCTAACAGTTTTTCTGTGAAGTCTTTAAGGTTTTCTTCATGTAAGACCATGTCCATGTCTTATTTTTACACATTTCCATTCTATGATGTCATACTATTAGGAAGCTCTGCACTTGCAGGATTAGGAAGCAAAAGGGTTAAACAATCTGCTAATAGTTATGAACTGAGCTTTGGTTAAAAATCCATCAAAAATTTTCCCTTTGTCTACATTAGTGGTTCCCAACTGGGAAGACTGTGTCTCCAGAGGCACTTGGAAATGTCTAGTCAGCTTTTTGGTTATCACAACTGGGAAGGTACTATGGTACCTAGTGAATTGAAGTCAGGGATGCTGGTCAACATCCTAAAATGCACAGAGCATCCCACATCACACAAGTTGTCCAAAAAACTGTTGTACTGCAGAGATTGAGAGACTATTCTAGACTAGAATATATCCACCTCCACTGTATATATGATCCACTTGAATATCTTGTTCAAAACCTAAGATGAGTCCATTCCCCCTGCTTTTGTAACTACTTTCCTATTGATGTTGGTGCTGCCTGACCTGCTTTGTGGACCAAACTTTGACAGCAAAGGCTGTGGTCCAGTGTCAGGGGTAAGTATTTTGAGGCTTTCTCCACCAAAAATCCTATCATGCACCTTACGTCTGACTTTATTTATTTATTTATTGAAACAGAGTCTCACTTTGTTACCCTGGGTAGAGTGCTGTGGCTTCATAGCTCACAGAAAACTCAAAATCTTGGACTCAAGCAATCCTCTTGCCTCAACCTCCCAAGTAGCTGGGAACAGGTGCCTGCCACAATGTCTATTATTTATTTATTTTATTTTTTCCAGCTATTTACTTAGAGACAGTATCTTGCTCTTGCTCAGGTTGGTCTCAACCTCATGAGTTCAAGCAATCCACCCACCTTGGCCTCCCAGAGTGCTAGGATTACAGGCATGAGCCACCACACTCAGCTCATGCCTGACTTTAGGTGGTCAAATTTTGGATGAGGTAACACAACTTTTACATAAACAAGTATACTTTGCCCTTTGAGTGTTTCCCTAATGACAGCAAGTCAAAGTTTTAGAAATTCTGCTTACCTTACGGAGTTTATGTGAGGATTAGGTAATAATTTAAAGCTCACTGGAAATTACCTGGCATAGATTAGATGTTTAGTGGCTTGCAGGTATTGTGACTATGTCCATGTTCATCATTTAGTAAACTCATTGGATACCAGAAAGGTGTGTGTGTGTGTGTGTGTGTGTGATGGGAAATGAGTTTAAAATTATCTTGCTTTTGAGAGGCAGCAAGTTCTTGAAGTGAAGATCTTCTCCCAGGTCCTCACAAGAGAAGAGAGTGCTTGAGAGTCTATCATATGCTTTGTTCAATATAGGAACATTCTCTCTGTCACCTGAGGGGAACATGGTGTTTCAGAATTTTCCAACTCTTTTAAGCTCTTCTACTATCTTTTATTCATCAGAATATCCATAAGTCTGATGTTTCATGATGCACAAAATATTTCCTCCAAATCTTCTGGGAACTCCTCCAATACTTCATGGAACACTCATGGTCCTTTTTGCAAGCTTATAGCATGCATTTAATAAATGTTATAAAATATTTGAATGTATCTTTCTATGGCTACATAATTTTACTTTTTGTTCACTTATTAAATCATCCATTGTCTTTAGGAATTTTATACTTCTCCACCCTTAGATCTGGACCTTGATGAGACCTAAATCAGGAAGAGTGTATTTCCCTAGAATGATGGACATTGAGCCTTAACATGTGACATGTTTTGCCTGACAGAATGTGAACAGTCATCTGATGTTCATTGCCTGCAAGAAGCATTGTGAGATCACACTATTTCTCTTGATCTTCCTCTCTCTGAAATTGCTCTTGGTGTCAAAAAATAACTAACTAGTTTTACATAGCCTTCTGGACTGAGTATTTTGGTCTCCTTGAAATTATATGTCTTAACCTCCAGTTTGAAAACTTCCAAGACTTTTTGCCCTTTATTTTTTGGTATATTTTTCTGATAATTGAAAGCATAATTGCCTGGATACTTTTATTTACTTCAGATGACTGAATTGCAATGAAACTACCTTTTAGATTTCTTAAAGGTGTTGAGGAGAATTTGAAAGAACATATCTGTTTTTGTATGAACAAATTGTGACTCTGAAACACTTCTCTCTTCCCAGAGGCAATAATGGTCAGAAATTAAAGCTATTGCATGAGTCATAATTTGATCATGAAAATTCAAGAGAATTTAGACACTAAGAGTGAAAAAACAATTGATGATAGTGTGAATACACATATTTTTCACTTACTTGCACTTAAATGCTTATGACAAAAATTTTTAAAGGGGGATATATTTGTTAGAACAATGGAATAAGCCGTGTTTATGGGTAGCAGTGAAAAACTTTAAGTGGAAACAGAAAGATGATACAATGTAGACTATGATACCAAACATTCACTCAGATGAACAAACCTTATTGTATGTGGATAGCAAGCTTCCACATTTAAATGAATAATACGCATAAGCAAAACAAGTCTTCCATAATAATTCCATGTCTGAGTGTAACTTTTACTCATTGTTTTTAACATCATTTCTGAAACTAAGGCCATATGAAGTCAATTGATTTATATAAGTGTTTCTTTCTGTGTAGACTACACTTGGAATATATATTTGATAAGTAAATTTTGTCTTCTTACTCTGTGTTAGGAAGTATAGTAGGTACTATGGATACAGAGCTGAATCAAGGAGAGGGTGCTAATAAGAGGAATAAAATGCCATGACTACGTATAAATTACAAGAAAAGCAGTTAAGGTAATGATAGAGAAAGGAATGACAAACTCAAAAGTGAAAACCTGTGGTATTAGATACTCACGTACAATAAAATTACATAAATTATTTTATAGTTGCTAAATGTGGTTGATTCTGTAGGGTTAACACAGTGTAAGATAAATAGCAATCTCCAAAAAGTTTTTGACTATAGTGTGAAAATAACTATGGGAAATTCAGTTGGATATCATAAAGCAAAAATCTTTCTAAAGGAACAGATTAAATTCTCTTAAGCAGTTAAGATTAAAGAAATTGAAAAATCAGGAAATAAATAGAAGGAGAAAATTCTACCTCCATAATCTGATTAATGACTCATAATTTCGGGGTCTGGGGCTTAGAGCATTGAAATCACAGGCACTTCTTGACAAAATGATCTTTTTTATATCTTCCCCCTTAAGAATTGGTTCAGGGCTCTCTTTATGTCTTTATTCCTCAGACTGTAGATGAAGGGGTTCAGCATGGGAGTGACCACTGTGTACATCACCGAGGCTGTTGCACTGGAGTGTAAGTTGTGGGTGGCAGCAGAACTGAGGTACACCCCTAGGCTTGTACAATAAAACAAGGAGACAACTGAGAGGTGAGATGCACATGTGGAAAATGCTTTATACTTCCCCTGAGCTGAGGAGATTGCACGTATGGAGGAAACTATCTTAGAGTAAGAGTAAAGGATCCCGACCAGGGAACCACCACCCAGCAGCATAGCTGAAAAATACATCATCATGTCAATAAAAAAGCTGTTAGAACAGGCCAGGTGGACCACCTGATTAATTTCACAGAAAAAGTGGGGGATTTCCAAGTCTGTACAGAAGGACATCCATAGCACCACTAAGCTTTCTAACAGGGAATTCAGGGCACTCATGATCCAGGATGCCACAACCAGCAGTGCACAGAGCCTGGGGTTCATGATGACCATGTAGTTAAGGGGCTGACAGATGGCCACAAATCGGTCATAGGCCATGACCGTCAGGAGTAAGCTGTCCAGCCCTGCAAAGAGTACAAAAAAGTACATCTGGATTATGCAGCCTGTATAGGTTATGGTTTTTCTCCGTGTCTGGATATTCACCAGCATCTTTGGGACAGTGGTAGAAACCAAACAGATATCAGAAAAGGACAGATTGGAGAGGAAGAAGTACATGGGGGTGTGGAGGTGGGAATCTGAGACTGTGGCCAGGATGATGAGCAGGTTCCCAAACATGGTGATCAGGTGCATGGACAGGAACAGCCCAAAAAGGATGGGCTGCAATTCTGGTTTCTCTGAAAATCCCAGAAGAAGAAATTCTGAAATCTGTGTATCATTCCCTCCTTCCATCTGGTCGATGTGAATACCAAAAATGAGAAAGAGAACATGACACAAACTTGCATTCCAAACCTGTCAGAAGTGCTATTACTTATGTTTTAAAGTAAGTATGTTAATTTCTACTTTAAAACTTTTGTTATTTTTAAGTTGAAAAGTGAAAATGTAAGTATCTTTTTCAATTTGTTATTCTGAAGTATATATACATTGTGTAATGGTTAAATCTAGCTGATTGACAGTCTACATCACCTTATGTAGTCATCATTTTTGAGGTGAGAATATAAAACATTCCCTTTTAAAAAATATATCATCAACTTGTAGTCATCATGCTGTCCTATAGATCTCCTTTTTATTGAACCTGTGTGACAATTTAATATAAAAACATAGTAAGAAGACCATAGGTTTTAGGATATACACATTCTTAAATATATTTTAAGTTTTTCAGAATGAGAATCATTTTGCATTTTCATTAATGTGAGGACTTTGGCAATGTCAGGAGACAGATCTAGAATAGAACCATTTCTTACTACCCTACCCTTCTATTGTCCTGGGCCAGAAGTTCCCACAAGTGAATATAAATTGCTTAAAATTTCTCCTCCTATCAAACCATAATTTTGACCTCTATCTCCCCAGCTCTCAACTCAATCATCCCAATTTCTGGTAACATCTATTTTACAAGAAGTTGATTTCTATATTTTGGGCATGAATTTGTTCCCTGTTAGGGGATCATTTGGAATTTCTTTCTTTCTTTTTTTTTTGAGACAGAGCCTCAAGCTGTTGCCCTGGGTAGAGTGCTGTGACATCACAGCTCACAGCAACCTCCAACTCCTTAAGCAATTCTCTTGCCTCAGCCTCCCAAGTAGCTGGGACTACAGGCGCCCACCATAACACCCAGCCATATTTTGGTTGTAGTTGTCATTGCTGTTTAGCAGGCCCAGGCTGGATTCAAACCTGCCAGCTCTGGTGTATGTGGCTGGCGCCTTAGCCTCTTGAGCTACAGGTGCCTAGCCTGGAATTTCTTTCTTTCTTTCTTTTTTTATAGGTTCATTAGCTTATTTATTAGTTCATTTACTTTATTTAATTTGTTTTCCTTTCCTGCTCTTAACTTTTCCCAGATGGTGTGTATTCTAAAGTGTTGTTTTTTTTTTTTTTTTTTTTTTTTGAGACAGAGTCTCTCTTTGTCACCTAGGCTAGAGGGTATTGGTATCATCATCGAACACTGCAACCTGAAACTCCTGGGCTTCAGCTATCCTCCTGCCTCAGCCTTCTGAGTAGCTGAGACTACAGGCATGTGACATCATGCCTAGTTAATTTTTTTGTTTTCTGTAAAGACAGGATCTCCTTCCTGTTTAGGCTGGTGTTAAACTCCTAGCCTCAAGCAATCCTTCCACCTCAGTTTCCCAAAGTACTAGTGTTACAGGCACGAGCACCCAACCTGTATTCTAAAGTTTAAATGAGAAAATATTTCATTAATTTGAGGAATATAAAGTAAATTTTGACATGTTCCAGGTACTGTTTAGAGGCAATGGGTGAATGGTGCTATAAAACAGAAAATCTCTACAATCTAATGACAAAGATAAAATATAAGCAAATAAGAAAGTTAAAATAAAACACATGCTATGTTAGATGGTGAAGAATCCTATGAAGAAAAAGAAAGAAGGTAAAAAGAAAAGCATGAATGGGGTGTTTTAAAAATTTTTACTGGGCATTCAAGTAAGAGCTACAAGAAAGGTGACAATTGAACTGAGGTCATAATGAAGACACAGAAGGAGTTGCAAAGCTCCCTGGAGTTGTGTGCAAGGCAGAATAAACAATCAATGAGACATCTTGAGGAAGGTGCTTCTGTCAGGTGTTCAAGGCCAGAAGGAAACCAGTGTGGCAGGGGAATAAGCAAGAGGAGATTGATCAAAGATTATGTCAGAGGGTGTCAAGGAACAATGTGGCCTTGTAACCACTGAAACTTGAATGTCTATGGAGTCCCTCTGTCCAGAAGTTGTGGCATTTGTGCTTTATTAATACGGTTACAAAGATGTCTCAGGAATTGCATTGCATCATCTCTTTGTTTTTTGCTGATTGCTTTGGGAAATCTCCCATATGCATTTAAGCTTGAGGCTCCATTTTGACATGGCTATTCTCTGCCTTGTGTTTAGGGAATATTTAAAAATCTGCCCAATAGGGCGGTACCTGTGGCTCAAAGGAGTAGGGTGCCAGCCCTGTATGCTGGAGGTGGTGGGTTCAAAAACTGCAAAAAAGAAAAAAAAAAAA